>NC_050190.1:13799043-13879043 GCF_008315115.2 Sander lucioperca | reverse complement strand
GAAACCTACCTTTGACCTCTTGGATATAAAATGCCATCAGACATTTACTATGTTTTCGGGTTGTCTGTCTGTCCGTCCCATTCTTGTGGACAGGAACCCTGGAGGGAATTTCTTTAACTTTGGCACAAACGTCTACTTAGACTCAAGGATTAACTGATATGATTTTGGAGGTCAACATGGGCCACGGAGGCATAAAATTAACAGTAGGTACAAAATAGGGCTGCCCGATATGAGGAAAATATGCGATACCTTATTGAATATCACAACGATATAACAATATTACTTGAGATAAATAAACAGATATTAAAGTATACTCAGTTCTGCATTTCTGCTGCCTTTAGTAATCTGCTAAAATACAACAAATTGCTCGGTGCATTTAAAACTAGGGCTGTCCCAAACGATTATTTTTTTAAACGATTAATCTATCGATTAATTTTTCGATTAATCTAACGATTAATTTTTCAATTAGCAATTATTTTCCCATTGCTCAACTATTAACAATTTACACAAAACAAATTTCAATAAGGTTCAAATCTCTATTTATTAAAATTGTTTAACACTGCACTGTTCAAGTAAAATGAATTTGTAGTGCAACCTGAAGCCAAAATAAAGTGACTTTCAGGAGGAATACAAAAATAAAAACTTAAAGTAAACAGAGCAAGTGCAAAAAGAGTAGCCTGTATTTGCTTTGCTGTCTTAAAATCCATTTCAACATCAACAAAAATACATTAAAACACAAAACTTTTATTTTCCACCTTAGTTGTGAATCAAAACAGTTATCAAAATTAAAAAATTCTGGTAACACTGCTCACTCAGAGTAACATTAATAAAACTGGTTGTGCTTTTGGATAGGGGTGCACCAGTCAGATACTCAGGATTGGTATCAATCCGAACTGTAATAATTGAACTAACTAAAATGCAAAGGAATGTAAACAACAAAGACTTTTTAGTGCAAACTGCATAATGACACAAACCTTTAACAATAAACTTGGTGACTGCCCTGTTGTCAACATTGAACTAATGGAGAACTAACTTAAGTGCAAAGGAATGGAACTGAATTGCCTTGTTGCTGAAAGGTGCTGTAGAAATAAAGTTGCCTTGCCTTACAACCTCAGCCTGTCAGTCAGCCACCAGGGCACAGAAACCACTGTTGTGCCTGCATGTCTCAGGAGGAAGTGTCACCGCGAACACTTTCGGCTCGCCATTAATATCATATCGCAGCAAACGCTGTCTGCGTTAAGTTTTGAAAACTGTAACCACACTTGAAACCAATTTATCAGCATTACAGTGACTCTCTGGGACTTCAACATAACTGCAAAGCCGACGTAGTTCTCCCGCACCTCTGCGCGCGCGCACGTGTGTGTGTGTGTGTGTGTGTGTGTGTGTGTGTGTGTGTGTGTGTCGAAGCTCCGCTGTCTGTCAATATGCAGACAGGACAGATTTAAGGCCGGTTACACACTGGATGCGTCGCGCGAGCGTGGCGTTCCTGTTGCGTCTCAGACGCGTGGCGGCTGCGTGGATTTTTCTGTGTCCTACACACCAGAAGCGTGTCTGACGCGTCACGCGGCGCTGCTCCTGCAGCTAGGAACAGGGAGGGCTGATCTCGGGACATAGCGCCGACAGATTCAAACTCTGAAAAATGGGTAAGTGGGCTGTCTGTTTGTGGATGTTGGACCGTCACTCAGAACACACACTACGTTGTTATTGTAGCCTATCCTACCCTTTATATATAGGCTTGTTCGACATATGGGGAGAGAGTTGTTAAACATAAATATATAGCCTACTGATTTGATAAAAGCAAGACAACGTCGGCAGTATTGACTTCACGCTCGCGAGACGCTTCCGGTACAGATCCATATGTCCGACACGACTGAAGCGTGGTGTCGCGACGTCATACATCCAGGGTTGATGCTCCACGCCCTTGACCGGCAGCTGATTGGACGAACGCCTGACGTTGGTTTGGCTTCTCGAGAATTTCAACAGTGTCATGGCGGCTCGTTGAGAATACGGTCTAGTATTTTACGAAAATAGTTCACCGAAACGTGTTTCTGAAAACATTTTAAGTGAGAAATAGGCCATACAGTTACTGAATCTGTCTTCATTTCAGATCAACAAAGGTCAGTTTAAAAGATTTTCGTCTACTTCTACTGGATAGTCGCGTCACGTTCAACGGATTCATTTGCATAAAGATGGGCATCGGCGAGCTTCTTGACGTGCAACATTTTCTCAAATGCAGCGCCGCCTTCCCGGAATGCTTTGCGTGCACGTTGAAGTCGCTTGACGTCACCCATAGGAATAGAGTGGAGCGCGGCGCGACAGAAGCGTCGCACGGCCAGGTGGATCTGCACCGTTACGGTGAATCCGTTGAACGCCAGGCGACTATCCAGTAGAAGTAGACGAAAATCTTTTAAACTGACCTTTGTCGATCTGAAATAAAGACAGATTCAGCAACTGTATGGGCTATTTCTCGCTTAAAATGTTTTCAGAAACACGTTTTGGTGAACTATTTTCGTAAAATACTAGACCGTATTCTCAACGAGCCGCCATGACACTCTGTTGAAATTCTTGAGAAGACAAACCCACGTAAGGCGTTCGTCCAATCTGCCGGTCAAGGGCGTGGAGCATCAACCATGGATGTATGACGTCGCGACACCACGCTTCAGTCGTGTCGGACAAATGGATCTGTACCGTTAGAGCTTACACACTGCCTGCGTGAGACGCGTCTCGAGCCGCGTGCCTGCTAGAAATAGAACCGACGCCTATTTTTCACGCGAGACGCGAGGGTGTTGGAAGCGTTTCCATGCAAAATAGAATAGGAAAATATGTTTATATGTCATTTAGACACGAATGCATATTAATAAATGACATCTTGATGTTTGAAAGTCTCTAGGTTTTGACATCAATGTAGCTATAAATGTAATAAAAAATTTCAGAGAAAAGATTTTCAAATATAGCACCTGTCATACAGAACGAAATATTCTGTAACATATTTTGCAGTCAATACTGCCGACGTTGTCTTACTTTAATCAAATCAGTAGGCTATATATTTATTTTAAGTTTAACAACTCTCCCCATACGTCGAACACGCCTATAAAGGGTAGAATAGGCTACAATAACAACGTAGTGTGTGTTCTGAGTGACGGTCCAGCTACACAAAGTTGTTATAAACAGACAGCCCACTTACCCAGTATTCAGAGTTTGAATGTGTCGGCGCTATGTCCCGAGATCAGCCCTCCTTGTACCTAGCAGCAGGAGCAGCGCCGCGTCACACACGCTTCTGGCCCGGTGTGTAGGACACAGAAAAATCCACGCAGCGGCCACGCTTCTGACGGTGCAGATCCACCTGGCCGTGCGACGCTTCTGTTTCCAGGAAGGCGGCGCTGCATTTGAGAAAATGTTGCGCATCAAGAAGCTCGCCGATGCCCATCTTTATGCAAATGAATCCGGTGAACGCGATGCGACTATCCAGTAGAAGTAGACGAAAATCTTTTAAACTGACCTTTGTTGATCTGAAATGAAGACAGATTCAGCAACTGCATGGCCTATTTCTCGCTTAAAATGTTTTCAGAAACACGTTTCGGTGAACTATTTTCGTAAAATACGAGATCGTTTTCTCAACGAGCCGCCATGACACTCTGTTGAAATTCTCGAGAAGCCAAACCCACGACACGCGTTCGTCCAATCAGCTGCCGGTCAGGGGCGTGGAGCATCAACCATTGATCTATGATGTCGCGACACCACGCTTCAGTCGTGTCGGACATATGGATCTGTACCGTGAGACGCAACAGAAACACCACGCTCGCGCGACGCATCCAGTGTGTAACCGGCCTAAGCTTGCGCTTACGCGCTCAGATGCTTTTTTTTGACCCAACGTAGTTCAGGCGGCAGGCTGGCGGCCGCCTAAACTGCAAAGTGCTGCGGGAAACCCTGCTATTTTTAGATTTACACGTGAGTGACGCTCATAGACAGTTAAAGAAACGCGCCGCATCGACGCAAATTATTTGTGTCGACGCATTTACGTAATCGATGACGTCGACGAATCGTCCCAGCCCTATTTAAAACAATGTTTTATTGAACAAAGTGAAGAATTGAATTGAATATAAAAGGGTTAAGTTTTCTACTGATTTTCTTTCAAAATCTTGTGTCTTTCGTGATAAGTCGCAGCATTTTGCGATGTGTTTATTGCACCAGTTGATATCGCGATGACGATAAAAAAATTATATATTGCGCAGCCCTAGTACAAAACATACTACGCTTTCAAACACTGACCTGATTTCTGATTCTGGCTCTTCAATGCCTCCTTGACAGTAGTGTACTGGCAGCTGTCAGTGATTCCCAGAGAGCTGGGCCACAGGGGGGCAAACAGTCTGTGACAATAGGCTTTGTATGACTGATCCTCTTGACCCGATATCTGTTGGACATGGTGAATACATACATGGTACAGAGGTAATTCCTGCAAGCATCATGGCAGAAAACCTGGAACAAAGAGCCTAATATAAGTCATGTAAGAGAAGCTAGATATTTGCAGGTAATTCCACGCAGTTGTATTTTGCAGTGTTTAAGAGAGAAGACACACCAGCCCGATAATCGGGCGTCGGGCCGTCTGGCCTGGTCCGTGACTCGAGTCTGTTCGGTGTGTCCCGTGCCGTCGGCCGTCCGAGGAGCCGTTGGCATTCATTTGGGCTGACCCGACATGTTCAGTCGGGGACAGGGCAGTCGGGACTCACCCGGAAATGGGGAGCGGATGAGCCGCTCAAAATCTGACGAAAATCTTTTAAACTGACCTTTGTTAATCTGAAATGAAGACAGATTCAGCAACTGCATGGCCTATTTCTCGCTTAAAATGTTTCCAGAAACACGTTTCAGTGAACTATTTTAGTACAATATGAGATCGTATTCTGAATAAGCCGCCATGACAGTCTGGCTGTGAATTTCCGGAGAAAAAAGAACCACGTGACGCGTTTGTCCAATCAGCTGCCGGTTTTCATTTTCTGGTAAATAATCAGACTGTTAATGGAAACAATACAGAGCAGCGCCGCCTGCTGCTATGGAGACGTATTACGTTTCGCGCACACGCAGAGCGTACACTCAAGTCGGCGTCACCTCAGTGTGTTCTGAGGCATTTTTTGGACCTCGGGACCCGACTGATCAGTCCGACTGGCTTTTCTGCCGACGGTCGGCCCGTCTGGTTGGTGTGTCAGGGCCCTAAGACTCACCATCCATGCTGGTAGACCCTGGAAGTAGAGCTCGCCGGTGGTGATCAGCTTGTACAGAGGCGTGTGGGGGACAGAATTAAAGTCCCCACATAATATAAGGTTACAGTGTTTGCCTTTGGCCTTACAGGACTTGACCACGCTGTCAATTTCTGCCAGCATTATGGCGAGCTGAGCCAGCTTCACATCACCCCTGCTAGGGTTGAAGAGCAGGTGGGTGTTGGCCACGCAGAGGGGTGAGCCCTTCGCCTTGACCTCTGACCCCTGGATGACCACTGGCCGAAGCAACAAAACAATGCCCACATTGTGCCGGTCCAGCATCTCCGTCTCTGGCCTGAAGAACTCCAGCGAGGTGACCGACACCTCAAAGAAGCAACTGCTACGATAGCACGTAGCACAGCCGTCTGTCTTGGTCCCTGTACGCCGCTTGTACACACAGGTGTAACCTGGAGCGACAGCATGAAGAGACAATATATGTAATGTCTTTGTCATAATATCATCCAACATAATTGTTCCACTGTATTTTCTCAGATGACTTACCCATCTGAGACAGGACTGGATACAGTTGTTCATGGTAGTGGTTCTCCTGAACTTCTTGGAGACACAGAATCTACACACAAGAGAATGCACACAACTCATTAGTGGACACCTTAAGATTACAATTAAAATGTGTTAAGTTTGCATTTATAAATGAACAAAAGACAAATGTACAATCTATTTTGAATCAGCTGGCACTTGACTCACATCTGGTTCCCATTTCTTTATTTCCTCTAGGAGTAGGCTGCAGCGGTAGCTCCAGTCCAGCACCTCCAGGGGGCAGTGTGTGTACAGCTCCTGGTTGGCCTTTAGTAGGTCTTCAGCAAGGATGTTGTAGGACATAACAGTGAAGTCCATCGAGGCCTTTGTGAATGGGAAGGGCTCTGCGGCAGTGGCACTCTCATCCACATTCTCCCATACTCTCCACATTACTAGGTGGAAAACAAACAAATTAACAGCTGGATATTAAACTACTGGAGAGTTTAGACAAATATCACTACAGTGGGAATATTACAATTAAGAAAGCTAAAAATGAAACTGTCCCAGTAAAGGGAGATATCAGATTACTGACCTTCAAATGGCACTATCGGCTCTATTGGAGGGTAATAGCTCAAGGCAGGAAATTGCCACAGTGGGCACTGCACTTCTTCTGCCAGGCCAGGTCCTGCAGGAAAGTGCCAGCTAGTCTGTGTATCATGCTGCCCACTGACTAGGAGGGTTTGAGTGTTAGAGAGAAGGGAGGAAAGTAACAGCATAGAACCGCTTTCCCCACCATCAGCAGTTGGAGCCACATATTCATCCCAGCACTCAGTTACTTCAGCTGTAGTTTTAGCTGGAGCCATTGACTCTTCCAGGTTTTGTATCTGCATTTGTTCTTGTACTGGATGGGTAGTATCTCGTATGCTTGGCACAGCTGGAATTACTGACTCTAACAAGCGTTGTATCTGTATTTGTTCCTGTACTGGATGAGTAGTATCTCGTATGCTTGGCACAGCTGGAGTTACTGACTCTTCCAAGCTTGGTATCTTTAATTTTTCCTGCACTGATCTGGTGGTTTCTAGAGTGCTGTCCTCTGTTTGCAGGTGCTCTAGTTGTGCCCCAAGAGCTTGCTCGGAGCTAATGTCCTCAGTTGGAAAAAAACTTCCATCCTCTGTGTTTTGCTTCATATGGAACACCTCATGGTGAATAGTTATTTCTCTGTCCTCTTTCTTCGATATTTCCCTGTCCACTTGCTTGGAAGCTTCCACTTTGTCTTGTTGCTGTTCATTTCTCGTCTCTGTTTCTTTCTCCTTCAGTGCAGATTTCACCTCACTAATTTTTGAAGCATCCTCATTCTTTGTTTCTTCATACAGGACAGCCATCAGCTGTTTTTTGTCAGGCCTCATTTCGTCTTCCTTTTCTGGGCTTGGTTCTTTCATCCTTTCTTTCGTTTCTCCCTTCGTCTCACTGCATGGGCTGAGCCACTGGTCCAGCATGGTTTTCTGAGACTCTGTGAAGCTTCTGGTTGTGACAGCACCACCATGCCACACTGTGTTGCCATTAACCACAGCAGGAGGGAGACCCTTCTTTGAGACCTCTTAAAGATAAGATTCGTGTTAAAACATTGATGCATTCATACAAAGCTGAAACATACTGAACTATTTAGCTTGTGTCATTCAGTTTACCAAAAACAATGACAACCAGTGTCATATGCGACATTCTGTATCTTTCTTATTGAACATAAGAACACAGCAAAACAGTAACACGTGGGGGATGTTGTGACGTAATGAGGGAAGTCTAGAAAGGGCAAGCTAACCCACGTTTCCGCGGGCTAAAGTTAGAATTAGCTGAATAGCATAACATAATGTGGCTTACGTGCAAAAGGTGGAAATATTAGCTCATACTGGGTAATCACAGGAAAAGTCACGCCGAGTTGTAGTTTAAATCCCCATGATCCTAACGCTCAAGCCAACAAATGTCGGGCGTTCAGTCAGAAGCAAGCTAAACATAACGTTTGCAAACGTTAGCTCCTAACAGCTACCCAAATTAAATGCACATACTGACACCGACACTTTAAAACACGGACACTTGGACGAAAACATGCTGTAAGATTTACCTGAGTGTCGACTGGCCAGGTACCGTGCCAGTGGGTAGAGCGCATAATACAACACGCTGACAATCATGTTTTCTGTTCTGAAATTAGCGCATGCGCGTTCTGACGTTGTTGGTGGTCCAAATGTTTAGGGGCCAGTAAAAATGTCACTGGTATGGTTTCCTCAAGAATGTGTTTTTTTTGTTTGTCTTAATCTGGTAAAAATAAAAAATTAAATTAAAATTACAGCATTCTCTAAAGTAAGATAATATGAAAATGTACAACATCCTATAAAATGCCATTAGCCATATCATTTCACACTGTCATGCTGTAGGCCTACTTACAGCTTTGCTTGGAGTTACTAAAAAAAACACAGCATTGTTACCACACTAAGGCATTAATTGTTGATGTCACTACACAGGAAACGTTATCTGAGGGGTAGAATTACCTACTGGACAGCACAGACCTATTTCATTTCACAGTGCCAGCCCATACAGAACACACAGGAATAAATGAACAAATAACCCGAAGACTGCATTCTCTTTGTGTCTGGGAAATGGTTTCAAACAGGACATAGGTTCTGACAGCTTACAGCAATGTCGACGCTGTCTTTTGAGTCCCTCTGCTTAAAAGATGATGATTGTCCATCCCCAACTCTACCCCAGAGCATGGATGATGAGTTTGACACAGACTTAGAGTCGGATGGTAAGTAGAGCTACATTGAAGTTATTCTTGGAGTTCTTGGGTAAATACAGTGTAAGCCATTTTGCTGCTCTTACTGTAAAGCTGTACATTTGTACTGTTAATTTATAATGAGGTAAAAAAAACATTCCAAAAACAATGCAAATAAAAAGCTTGTTTTAACAAAGTGTTGCTGTGAAACATACATTTGTTACTGTATGTATAGACAAGGGCCCGTACATTGGTTCTTATGTAGTTTGGGATACTCAATTCCAGAAAAAGAGGAGAGCAACAAGGAGATGTCTATATCTGAAGTGTACCTCCAGGCCTGCAAGCTGGTGGGTGTGGTACCAGTCTCCTACTTTATACGAAACCTTGACTCTACAATCATATCCCTCAGCCACCATGGGCTAGGACCTTTGGGGTGCAAGGCACTTGCTATTGCTTTGGTGGTATGTTTAAAATGCATGTTATTGAGTGTTTTTTTGTTTTTGTTTTTTTGTTATAGAAAGTTTCTGATAAACTCTTTGTATTTAGACTGATATGCATATCAACACTCTGGAGCTGGCAGACAATCACATTCAAGCTGAGGGAGCCAAATACCTTGTGGAGATGCTGAGGGCTAATCTCACCTTGCAGCACCTGGTATGTCGGACTGCAAACCTACCTCTAGAGGGTACAAGTGCTCTTCAGGTGGAATTTGACTTTTACAGTGGATAATGCAGCGTACTGTACCAGCATCTGTTTTGCTTTCAGGATTTGTCCAACAACTATCTGAAGTCTGCAGGGGCTGAGTATGTGGCTAAAGTGTTGCTGGACAACATTTCATTGAAATCTATGAAACTTTCAGGTAATTTCAGGTAACAATAAACAGCAATAACTGCGCTGACAGTAGTGATGTACTGAGACCATGCTAGACACAATGATGGAAAGATGGAAAAGAAAACTATCCCACAAGATCTTTAAATTTAGTCATGAGATTATTATTTGTATTTATTAGTATACTTATTTTATATATTTAAACATTATTTTGTCCCAACAGGAAATAGATTTACTGATGATGATGCAAAATATTTTGCAGATGCCTTGTCAGTAAGTGATTAATAATCAGTTACTCAAACACAGACCTTTAAGCCTCATGATTACAAATTACATTTTAGTTGTGGTTTGTAATTAAGTAATGGTAGGCTATTTTTTTTTTTTTTACATGTAGACCAATTCCAGAATAAAGGAACTAGACCTGAGCCATAATGAGTTTTGTGGAAAAGGAGGGGAACATTTGGGACAACTGTTGGGTACGGTAAAAGTCACTAATCCTAATGTCCTTGTAGATGTGACGAACTTTATGAATGTAACGCCAAACAAGAGAAATTACCATGGGAAGTATTTTTCTCTGATCTTACCTTCTGTTTCTACAGCAAACAACGAGGGTCTTGAGGTGTTGGATCTTAGCTGGAACCATCTTAGAATGAAAGGGGCTGTGGCTATTTGTGCTGGACTCAAGGTATGGCTGTATAAGACATTCATTTGATCACTGACTTGGTATTCAACATCTGATCACGTTCTCCATATTTAGGTAAATATAATGTTAAAACACCTTGACTTATCGTGGAACGGTTTTGGGAATGAGGGCGCCCTGGCTATGGGAGAGGCCCTAAAATTCAACAACACTCTGGTGCACCTCAACCTCAACAACAACCGCCTCACCAATGAGGGTGTCGGCATGCTGTGCCGGGGTCTTGAGTTTAATGACACACTCCGAGTTCTACTGGTGGGTAAACAAGGTTGTATTAAGCTCATCAGTATGATGCAGATACATACAATGTGATGTTTAATTCTTACACTCCCTTAGCTGGCTTACAACTCTTTAACAGTAGAGGGGGCACTGGCCCTGGTTAATGTGGTGAAGAACACACCTAGAACTGCCTTGGAAGAGATCAACATATGTGTGAGTTACTGTGACACCACTGTCTGTCTGTCTGTCTGTCTGTCTGTCTGTCTGGCAAGCATCCTGATCTGACTGTTCTGTCATATCATTTCTATCACTGTTCAAACAAATCAAACCTTTCACAATGAAATGAAGCACAATAAATACCCTGTATCCTGTGTCTTTTTTAAACCTTTTTACCAAGCAGAATGTGCTGGTAAATGAGACCTTCGTGCATCTGTTGGAGGGGACATGTCAGGAGCATCCTGGTTTGGATGTGCAGTTTGGAGGAGTCGGAGGCTTCATTGCTAAAAAGCCACCAAAACGTGTTGATCCAATGAAAGTCATCCAGGTGTGTTTTGGTCACCTATGACAATAAGAATCCAAAAAAAACAGAAAAAAATCTGGTTACATTCCATCATTTTATATGAAAATGTAATCTTATATTTATGTATTCAAGTATTTTACTCACATATTAATTTTGTAAAACTGTCAAATGATGGCAACTCTTTCTTTGTTTGGTTCTGCGTGTATCACATAATTGTCTAAATGTCTTTTCCCAATGCTTTTGAAGGATTATTTAGATCAACGCAAGCTACGCCTGTGGGATTTCTTTCGGAATATTGACAAAGATGGCACCATGCGAGTCCCTGTTGCTGACTTCAGGAAGGCGGTGCAGGTTTCCAGATAAATTGATATCTTTAACTGTGCAGGCAGTGACATTTGCAGGGCAAAATAGCATGAAATTGTCCTCTGAAATCATGCGTGATGAGCTCACTTCTAGTCCTTCTCACAAATCTTTTCTGACGCTAAACATTGACCAACACACAGCAAATCAATAAAAGCATACTGTGAGGGATGAGTGAATCACTGAAAGAAACTGACTTTTTGATTTTTCCTTCTGTCCTGTGAAAAGCAATCAAGTATTCCTTTGGATCGATACCAGATTGAGGAGCTGGTTCAGAGACTTGATCGTGACAGGACAGGAATGGTAGACTACAGGTGAGCACATCTACTGTGATCACACTCACATGTTGGCCTTCTAAATTGCTTTACAGTGTAGGCCTGTTATGTGATAAGGTTTATTGTTGCAAAACATTGAGTGATGACATTGCTGGGAATTTGTACAATCATTAGTTTTAACATTGTTTGAACAATGGTTTAGTTGAACCAATTTTGTTTTAGTTATGAGCTGGGAATTGGTCCAGATCTTCACAGTGAATGACGTCCTAAATGAGTGATACGTTATCTGTTGTTTCTGTGCAGGGGACTGGCAGATACAAGGAAACAGATGATGAGGGATCACCGCCGCCAGCTGAGGAAGGTTGAGTCCCGTCAGAAGAAAGAGAAGCAGAAGAGCGACCGCATCCTCAAGACCTTCCAGAGCGCTGTGGAGGCTGTAACACCACGCAGCTCCATGGTCATGTCTCCAGGAGGTGCCAAAGAGGATTCAAGTGGCCCTCAGCACTTCTCTGCCACCCCTCTAAGTTCTTGGCACCACATTGTCATGTCCAACAGCAGTCGCTATTCTGTCACTAATCTGAGCAATGAGCATGTCCATCTGCCCATGTTAGGAGGCATAGCCCCTTACCGTCCCACCAGTTCCCCAGCTATGCGCTCCTACTCTCAGCCAAACCTGCTGGATGACTCCCCTCGCTCTGCTCCAGGCCAGTCCATCTCTGCCCAGGGTATACGCTCTGATCCAGAGATGGTCCACAGCAAGCTAAGCCCTACTGCTAACCACCTGACCAGGTCCAGGCCTGCTCTTGATGCCAAGCAGCCAGTGGTTAAAGCCAAAACCAAGAAAGTAAAGAAAAAGAAAACCATGAAACGTCTGGATAAAGACTCAAAGAATCAAAGTGTCAAGTGATTGTTAAACTTTAAACGTTATGATTATTTTTGCCTGACTGTTTGCTACTTTGTTACACATAATTATTAAATAAAGATAGATTTTAATTATTTGTCTTGAGATTCTAATCTCTAAATAATATGCACAGTACAGCATATTCAGCATTCAGACCATCTGGGGAAACAAAACAATTCATAACACCTGGGAACTCTGTCAGATGGTAGACCCACAAATTCTGATGCACAACCAAACATTTGATCATACCAAACAAACATCTGAGTATTTCATTTCTGTTAGCTGAAGATAACATTAAGTGTTACATCCTGGCTTGTGCCTTGGCTAACAGTGCTGTGAACTAGGATAGGTGCTGCAACCTGCAAGATGTTGAAACAAGGCTATATAAGCCCCAAAGATCCAGCTGTCCTATTCATTACAACTCTGACTGCACCAAGAATGATCAGCACTCTTTACTTTGTAGCACTGCTGAGCTCCACAATGGCCTGGGGGGTATGTATGGCATGACTTAGATCAACTGATTCATCTTTATTCTTTGAGGCTCTCACATTAGAGGTAAGCAGATCTACTGTATGTTCATGTGACCATTTCTTTTTCAGCGTGTAGGCCTTTGGAGCGAGGGGAGTGCGAAGAATGAGACAGGAGGTGGAAGTGGGGACAGGTGTTCTTGTGATGCCTTCTTGCCCAGTTCTACTTTTCCTATTAAAGACCTGGTAGCGGTAGAGCAGACAGCTGGGGAAATTTCACACAAACTGGAGCTCGAGATGGGCAAGGTGCTCAGGCATATAAGAAGCATGTGCAACAGATGATAACATATTTGAGAGGGACAAAAATGTGTAAAATGCTTTTACTTTATTTCAGCTGGACGACTATGAGACCAAGCTGACAGCATATGCTGAAAAGATAATAAAGCTGACAGCAGAAATAGAAAAAATGGAGAAGAACCCCGATGCCTACAGAGATGTTGATGTGGACGAGATGAAGGTGCAGATCAAACAGGTGGAGGCTCTGATTAAAGAGCTGCAGCTCTCCATCAGAGGCTCCACCACTGTCTTCAAGTCTCTGCGCATACAGGTAAGTCACGATGATCACTGCATCAACATATATAATGCCAATCCACTGGCAAACCATGTGTTTACTCTTAGATCACAGCCATGGTGGGGACCCTGAACCGGCTGGAGAAGACCTACGACAAGAATGTGGTTCTGGTGACGCGTCGGGAGTACGTCAAGGTGCAGCTGCAACTAGAGGAGTGTGAGAGACGCCACCAGGAGCTTTTCAACCCTAACATTGGTAAGCTCATTCACACTAATATCCACATATAAATCTAAGTCCTCTTTGGACTGAATTTGATTTTTTTCCACTCTCTCTCTCGCTCTCTCTCTCTCTCTCTCTCTGCAGGTTCTTGTGCACACACAGGTATCATCAAGGTCAGCAAGCCCATCGTAAGCCACCTGAATGCCCATCTTAATTCGGGCTACAAATATGGAGGCTGGGGAAAAGATTCAAAGCCTGTTCCTGACAGAGAATCTATGTACTGGTACTCGGGGTACACCAGTAGCTCCATTGTTGACATTAGGTTCTACACTAACTACAAGAACCTCATTCTGAGAAACCAATTCCAGCATCACAACTTACACAGCAGCTGGACTGGCACAGGGAACAATTTCATCATCCGTGACAACACTCTGTATTATCAGTGCAACAACCCATTTGGGTTAGCCAAACTGAATTTCACCACCATGAAATATGAGCACAGGGTGATTGCTAGGGCTAGCACTAGATTCTCCTACAGCAACTCTCCCAATCAGAACTTTGACTTTGCTGCTGATGAAAGCGGCCTGTGGGTTACCTTTGCCACAGAGGTGTCCAGTGGTCGGATGGTCATTGCTAAAATAAATGAGCCTTCCTTTGGGGTTGAGGAGGAATGGCAGACTAGTGTCTATAAACCAGGAGTGAGCAATGCCTTCATGGTGTGTGGCGTTCTGTATGCCGTCAGAACAGTTGATATCCAAACTGAAGAGATATTTTACAAGTATGACACCAAAACCAAACAAGAGAGCCACGTCAGTGTTCCCTTTGAGAGATTCCAGGATAAGTTTTCCAACCTAGACTACAATCCCACTGATCAGAAGCTCTACATGTACAATGATGGCTACTATGTGAACTACCATCTGTGGTTTAACCACACTGCTAAAGCCACTGTTGAACCACCATTCCTCCTGTCCTAAATCACTATCTGGGATATGATGAATTATCACATCTTGTGAATGAAGCAATGATTGTATCTTTCTTTCTTTCTTGTAATTCATGTAGTGCAGCAATTCTTCTTGATTGCTAATAAATGATTTCAAGCATTACAAATGTGTCAAGTGTGTCCTTGTGCTAATGAATAGAGTGCATTATTTTCTAATGACTATTAATTCACCTCACTAGCTTCACCTACTCATTCTAGTGCCTCACACACTTGCCAGTAGTATTGTCTATGGTGGCAGAATCATCCCAATACTTAGTTTATTTGCATTTGTAATAGTTTTTGACACTGAAAGAAAGTAGACATGCAGAACTGGATTCTGATTTATAATGGAAAATTGAACTTTAAAGGTCTGTTTCTTTTCTTATTTACTTGATCTAAACATTACAAGTAATTTCCATAAACATCCATACAAAAGGAGGAATTAGTTTCCACTATTAGACGAGCATTTTAGGCATATATGAGGCTTGATTCTAAATGTTGGATTGCAGGATTGATAAATCAAGATACTATATTGATTTTTGCTTTCTTAGTTATTCCTGATGTCCGCAGTCATGTTGACTCCCAAAAGTGGCTAGACTGGTGTTGAAACACAATGCATATAGCATAACTTTTAAACTGCAATACATCTTTTTCACAGAAGATTTCTCGACACATCGCATTAGTGAAAACACTGGTGTTAATAATAAAATTAATGCTAGCTGAATTTTAGTAGCAGTTTCAGGGTCCAGGTATTATGTTGACTGTCACACTGTCTGGGACACGTGAATAGAACAGAGCCATCATTAATGTCATTCGTAACACCAGGGCTTTTCCTACTATGACAAATCCTCATGTCTGCTGTGAGAAAAGCCTGTTTTTAATAGATTAATGGCCCGTTTACACGAAGGGAAAATGCAGATATTTTCCTGCGGTTTGGCCTCTCATTTACACGAAAACCCCGTTTTTATCACAGAAAACGATTATTTCTAAAAACTCCAGCCAAAGTGGAGATTTTGGAAAACTTTGCACGTTTGCATGTAAACTTAGACAAACGGAGGTTTAGGCAGCCGAGAGAGAGAAAGAGGAAGTGAGTCGTTGCTGTTGTTGCTATTTTCGGGATTCTGATTGGCTAACGTGGGCTTGAGCTTCTTGTTACACTGCCACCTACAGGTGTGGCATGCTCTTCACAGCATTGACAGCATATATATATACACGGGTACATGTAAACGAACACTTTTCTGAAAACATAGAGGTTCTAAATGTCCATTTATGAAAATAGCCGGCCACGTGTAAATGTAGTCTGAAATGAGCAAAGTCACCAAGTAATTTGGAAGAAAAAGAACCTAAACTTATAATACTCACCTAATGCATATCTTTTGCATCTCACTATTCATTCTTAATAGGTGAAATGGCAACTCAATAGCAGAGGGAGAAAACTGCAGTGAACTAGCAGCAATAATATAAATAAACTGATAGTTTTTTTTTTAAATTCTTTTTAGTAAGGGAAGCGAGACATGGCATGTGAGATAAACTGGTATCGTTAATTTAGGTGATGTGGTGTGCATTCATTTACTTTAGTTTCTTAAGGATGACACACTAAAAATAAGACTTTCAATTGTAGTCCGATGTTATGTAAGTGTCCTACATAGTGAGACAGCATGCGCAATAACAGGGACAAGCACACCTAAATGTAGTGGACCTATAATTCATTGATTAATTAATTCCACCTGTGCTTTTCCTGCTAAGACGTCAAAATGTCTGCTCTGTGAAAAAAAGGGCTATTGAGTTCATCAATCCATTCAGTGATTCATCTGCATTCATAATGTGTCTCCACTCATTTATATAAGTTTTCCTCCGTTAATATGTCAACTGTCTGTCCGTAGAAGCAGATTTAGAGGGACATGCAGGTATGTGCAATATTTGGAGAGGGATCGCCCACAATGGTTTTTGCTTAGAACAGACACTACTTTGTTTACATGATAATTGAACTCCTTTGCTAATTTGAATGGAAGCATTAAACACATTTTGATTCCATATTTTATTTTAATGTTAGCTTTTTATATCAGAGGTTTAATTTTACAACTTCCTGTTTATAATTCATTATATATACTGTGTATATATATATATATATATATATATACTGTATATAGTTCATTCAAACCTTTCTCTTTACAACTGTATCTTTTCTTTCGGTGTTGCCAAAGTTACTGAAGTGACTAAAAATTGCTTGAGAAGACTTGTTGTTTGAGTCAGCATTTTAATCAAAAGTTGTTCCCCTGTGTCACAGTATCTCTTACTCATGAACTCCACTATTCAAAGGCACCACCAAAGTCACATGCATACCAATTAATCATGTGGATGAGAAAACAATATAAAGAGGAAATTAGATTTTTGAGTTTTAATGATTTAGTCAAGAAATATAATAAAGGCTTTTTAAACATTACCCTCCTGAGTGGCTCAGTGTCCTTAAACCCTTGTACGCTTGGATCCCCAAGCTGAAGAGCACCAGAGTGACACACTTTCTACACACCTGAGCAGCACTCCATGCGGACTGCATTGTGACTGAAGAAATTTGATTCTGTCATTCACAATACAGTAAGAACTGACTTTTAGGATAATGACTATACAAACGAATATGATGTGTTAAGCAGGAAAAATCATAAATGAAACTTGTCTATTTGGATTAGATTAAATGTAATTATACAGCCTGACACAACAGTGTCTCCCTGTGGTTAAGATGACATCTGACCCACCATATAATGAGTGCACATATTGTAAATCACATTACATATGGCATTTTTCTCATCCACACCCCATGTTCAGATCAAACCTTACATGGTAAGTTATTGTGAGCAAACAAGAATAATGCCATAATTCATAAGCTGCTTGTGAGTGAACATCTGTTCTTGCGTTGAAGTTCCAGACAGCTCAAATAACAACTATGGGAAGAGATAAGGGTGTTTGTGATGACGTGATAAGAGCCGTCTTTAAAAACCCTCTAAGTGGGTGACCAACAAGATACTTGAGAGGGAAAACTGAGACATGATGCTGCCAATTCTGCTACTGCTGCTCAGTCCTGCTTTGGCCTGGATTGTAAATTATCTTTTTGTTCTATTAAAACATGCAGGTGGATTGGTCATTTATAATAATTAACTTTAATGTTTTTTTTGTTTTGTTTTTCAATTTTCAGCCAGTGCATGATTGGGAGTCTGGCAATGTGACTGCATCAGTGGGTGAGTCAGGTCAGTGTGTTTGTCACGTGTATCTGCCAGAAACCACCTTCCCTGCTGACCGGGTTCAGTACATGCAGCAAGTCAGCAAGGATCTAATCCTGGAGGTGGACATTCAAATGAACAAGGTATACAGTAAGACCTATATAGACTGAGTTCTGAGTGGTTCCACAGCATTTATACTTTTTAACATTTTGTCGAGACATCATGATTCTGATTTATGTTTCTTCACTCTTTCAGATGGTGAGCTATGAGGGTATGTTGGAGGTCTACTTGAAGGAAGTGTTGGACCTGACTGTGAGAGTGTCCATGCTGGAGAGCAGTCCTGACAACTACATCAAACTGGACTTTGAGCTGCTCAGGATTGAGCTCAGAGAATTTGAGGCTCTAGTGTCTCAGCTCAGAGACTCCCTCAACACCACTTCGCCCATTTTTGACAGTCTTTATACTGAGGTAACAGAGCCATTTGTAAATAATGTGGCTTTCTTCATTATTAAACTATAAATTTGATACACATATATACATTTGATTTATGTATTTTTTCCAGATTCGCAACATGACCCTCATTGTGAACCAACTGGAGACGTTTGACAAGAGCAACCTGGTGGTGATCCGTATTGAGTTCGCTAAGCTGCAGAAGAAGCTGGAGGAGTGCCAGAAGGAGCAGGAGCTCATCAAGCCAGATATCGGTAAGACAACTAATCAAAAAGATTGTGGATGAAAAAAAACTGATATTGCTGGCCAATTAACATTTTTCTTTTCTTTCCAGGCAACTGTAATCACACAGGAATCATGAGCATCAGCAAGCCAATAGTGGTCCAAGTGAATGCTCATTTGAATGCAGGTTATCAATATGGGGGCTGGGGAAAAGACTCCAAACCAGTTCGAGGCTATGAATCAATGTACTTCTATGGTGCATACACCACTCCCTCTGTGCATAACTTCTATTTGTACTCGGACTATGAAAAGTTGATTCTGAGATCCTCATTCAAACGACATGACATACCAAGTGGGTGGACAGGTGCCGGTAACAATTACATTGTTCATGGTAACACCATTTATTATCAGATCAACACACCTTTCAGTATGAGCAAGCTGAATCTGACCAGTTCAAAATATGACTACAGAGTGATCCCAGCTGCTAGTCAAAGGTTCTCGTACAGTTACTCAGACCATCAGAACATGGACTTTGCAGCTGATGAAAATGGCTTGTGGGTAATGTATGCCTCAGAGGCGAGCAGAGGGAAAATTGTCATTGCTAAAATAGATGAGAAATCGTTTGGCATTGAGGGTGAGTGGAACACTGGTGCGTTCAAGCAGTTGGCTGGCAACGCTTTCATGGCCTGTGGAGTCATGTACGCCACCAGGTCAGTGGATCTGAACACAGAGGAGATCTACTATGCCTTCGACACGAAGACCAATGAGGAGAAACAGCTCAATATCCCCTTCCAGAAGTTCCAGGAGAAATACAGCAACCTGCACTACAATCCCTCTGATCAGAAGCTCTACATGTACAACAACGGCTACTATGTGTCCTACAATGTGAGGTTTAACAAAGAATGATGCCTCCGCTTTGTGATCTACGTATTGTGATTGATATGAATGATCTGTATTTACTCACTTTGTCACTGGAGCTCTATAAAGCTGTAACACATACACTTTTTAACTGTCTTTTCCTGAATAAAATCAAACTGAAGCATTCAAATTGTGTTAAATGCCTTAAGTTTGTATGCATATAAATAAAACTATTACAAAATTACTGATACATACAATAAGGGAAAAACTGCACAAGTAAAGATTAGTTTCAGATAATCAACTGAAACAATTAAATAAAAGTATAAATTATTGAAAGTAAGATCCAATGTGTTCAATTCAATACGGCTTTAATTAAGTTGTTACAAAATATATGACATTTCGGCACTACTGTATCTTCATCAGATTTAAAATGGTGTATTTTAGATTTTAGCTTGGTGTACATTTGTCATTGGATCGTAAGTAAAACAGGATGTTAAATCAAATTGAATAATCAAAAGAACAGATACACAGTATGTTAAAGATATAAAATCAAGTACAAAAAGGTGCAAGTACTGCAGCAGAATGGTATCAGTCACTGTATCTCTTAATAATCCCACAACAGAGTGTCAAGGTCAACATGCAGTTATTTCTCTCTGCTGCCTAAACAGAAGAGAAACAATGCTCATATTAATGTCTGCTTTTCCAATCTCGAGGGACACGATGAACCAAGAATAAGTTGCTTTGTTTTATTCATATTACATTTTCAGTTTTGTCTCCAGGGTGTAATGAACGCTTAAGATTAATATTGAACCAATTACCCAGCAGCCCCAGCTAATCAAAATCAAAACAAACTGACTGAAAAGAGAAATTGACAATCAAATATTTCATGTCTAGTGAAAGTTAGTGGTACTTTTCTATTTCGCTCCTGAGTTCAAGTATATTAATTTGGGAAACTCTGAAAGGAAACAGCTCCGTCAGTGAGTTTGTAATATTCGTGTCATTTCAGGACACATGTTGGTGCTTATAAAAAAAAGCATAAAGAAAGTGGGTGAGACATTCTTCCTGTGTTTTTTTTGTCACATAGAAGGTACATACTGTGGCATGAGTATATAATCATAGTGTGAATAAACTTCAGGAGGAAAAGTCTTCTCACTTCACATAAAAACAATATATTACATGTGCCAAAGGTGGTTTTGTCAAATATACTAAGTCTGAAAAAACATGTTTTATATTTCGTGCACTATGTTCTCACTAATATGGTCTTACTTAATCAAATAAAATCAATGTCAGAATGTACAGAGAGCAGTCACTATTTACATCCTGAAGTTTTGGGGGTCAATCATATACTTATTCACCAAACCAGTATGCTGATGTAATGTATGCTACAGAGGAGATCAAGGGTAAAATTGTTGTAGCTAGATGAGAAATCCTTGGGCATTGAGCAGTGGTGTAGTGGTCCCTGGAGAAGTGGGTATACTCTCAGTTTTCACTGAGTTTTTTTTAATTTTTTTTTTTTTTTTTAAAGTAGTCCAGAAAAAAGCCCTGTTTTAGAAACAGTGACATGTAAGACTATGATTTAGTTTACCTAAAAATCTGTCATTTCTACTTGCTCACTATTATAAAATGATCATGACTTGATTAGGAGCAGTTTGTAGTTACTACTGGTCACACAAGCAGCCTGGATGAATGTAAAATGTATTTATCATGAGGCAAACATGGTGTTATCTCTTCTCCTCTAAATGTGCAGTCATATTGCCACTGCCAATTTGCCAGTAGTTTAAAATAATGATTCATTTGGAAACCACCTTAAAACTTACCTCAGAATTATGTCTTCCATCAACTGGGGTGGCACACCGCCGCTTGTGTTATTTCTTCAGCTGTTGTTTGGTCTGCTGCCGTTATCGTAGTCAAGTGGCACCGGCACCTGAGGGGTTTTTTTTGTTTTTTTTCACTGGCACCTGAGGTATTAGCGATATTTTCCTCGGCATGACCCGCCCTACTCTGCCTCTGATTGGCTCATGTTAACCAATCTAATCAGTGAAAACAGCGAGTACCAGCCAATTAGAGGCAGAGGAGGGTGGGTCATGGCTTCACTATCCTTGAGGAAAAAATGGGCAATCTGGCTCACAGATATTACTGAATGGTGCGCATCAGGGGGGATTTAGAAGTGAGTATACGCAATGCTGACTGAAAAATAAGTAGGTATACGCCGTATACCAGCGTATACCCTGGACTACACCACTGGCATTGAGGATGAATGGACCATTAGCCTCTAGTATGGAATGTTTTTATGGTGTGAGTTATGTATGCCACCAGGCCAGGAGATCTGAAGACAGAGGACATATATTACTCATATAACACCAAAACTGGAAAGGAGAGATACATGAGTATTTTCCTTCAAAAATTCCAGGAAAGATTTGTCAACTGCACTACAATCCCACTGACCAGAAGCTTTACATGTACAACAATGGCTATTATGCATCCTACAATGTGAGGTTTAACAAAGAATGACACCTCTTATTCTTGATCTGCTGTATTATGATTGATACACATGATTTTAACAGAATTTCTCTGAGTGAGTATTAAAAACTGCACTTCTGTGTCTGGAATCAAATCAAAATTAAGCATTGAAATTAGTGTCCTGTCTTGTTTTAATTTATGTAAAGGTGTGCGAAATAAAAGATGACTGGATGAACATTTGAGAAAGGGTGTAAAGTTATCATAAAACTAAATCAGCCCCCTCCCTTTCTGCTTTTTGGATAAGGTTGTAGCATCTCAGGCCCCCCTCCTTCTTACTATCCTGCTCCATGCTGGAGCTTCCACCCCCCTCTGTAAGTCAGCCCTCCCTTAAGGGGGTAATGACTCTCCTTTGTGCTGTGACTGGAGCCTGGCTCCATCTGGTACTGAGCACCAAGACCCAGCAGATTATGGATTCTGGGCAGGGTGATCCTTCCTTTCATAGTGGATGGGACACATCAAAGCAATACTGTAATAGAATAAAAAAGAATGTATTTATTGTCATTGCACAACAAAGTACAACGAAATTAAGTAGCAATCCTGATATATAAAACAGAATCAGAAATAGAGAATAAAAAAATATACAAATATATGTTATAGATAAGAATATGTGCATTTTCTGTGACTAAAACAATATACTGTAGATTAGATATTGCACTTCTGGATATTGCACATTGCTGAGGTGTAGTGGTTTTATATACAGGTTATACTGTTAAATTATAAATATGTACAAGGAATATGCTAAGATCCGATTGAATGTGAACATCTGTGCAGTGTTATACACATAAATAAATACCAAAATAAATACAAAGGTGCAGTTGAAATGTAACTGTAACTAATGGCTCTGGGGTAAAAACTGTTTTTGATTCTGTTTGTCTGTGACTTGATTGAACTAAAGCATCTACCAGGGGGTAGCGGGTCAAACAGACAGCGTCCAGGGTAGGTTGGATCTTACAGTGTGCAGGCTGCTCTACTGAGGCAGTGAACACTGAAGAGGTCCTCCAAAGAAGGCAGTGAGCAGCCAATGATCCTCTGGGCAGCATTTATGACCCTCTGAAGGGATTTCCTGTCTGCTGCTGAGCAGATGGCATACATGTAGTGAAACAGTACACTAGCACACTCTCGATGGAGCAGCGGTAGAATGAATTCGTATTCATTCATAATCATTTAATAAATTGCGATTACAATTTTCATATGGGACAAAAAGCTAAACACAATCCGTTTTGGAAGTAAAAGTCAGGGTTGAAAATGGCCTTCAATCAGCTTACACAAATACAGTACTGTCTCTTTAAATCGTCCAGCATCTGTCAGGATGAGAGGGGGAGAAGTGAGCGCCTTGTGTGAAATGGTACCTTAAAGTGACATCATGCTCAGCCAATCGGCAGCCTCTCTCGAGCTCTCTCGTCCTCCCGCTGCTCCTGAGAGGAGTGTGTTGAGGCTGCCGAAGACACGGGCTGCTGCTGCCGCTGCTGATGCTGCTGCTGGGGTGGAGGGTCCAGGGCACGCTCGCCTCATATCAGGTACAGTGTGTGTATATTTGTGTGCCTGTTTAGTGTGCTATTTGGTCATTTATTTACCATGGTGGATTGCTAACTCATTGGGTATGGAGGTGCATGTTGAGATGATGATGGAGGAGACTGAAGATGGCTTTGTGTGTTTCATAACACTCCTTAGATGATGTCGTCTCCATGACTGTAACCAGGATGGGGTGATTGTGTATGTATGTGTGTGTGTGTGTGTGTGTGTGATGTTTGTGTTTTAGTCTGTAGCCGAAATTCAGGGGAAATAAATGATATCTTACATCAATGGGAGGTTTTCTAGTGAGCATTAGCCTTCCCTGTCTGACTGGTAATACATTTGTATAATGTGACAAAGATTAATTGCATAATATTTGATGACTTTTGTTTATAACATTTGTCTCAGCAGATTGTATTTGCCCACTGGAAATAATCCACTTCATGTGATTTGTGTAAGTGTGTGGGTTGATGTCCTAGATCAGTGTGGAATATATTATTGTAAAAATATAGTAAAATATGGGTGTCAACACTCTCTCCAGTCATCATCTTTAGGTTTCTACCATCCCCATGACTACGTGATTTACCTGAGACACACGACAGTGTGCCTCAGTGCTCTGAGTCATCTCCCTGTCATCTTGGACGTTGGCAATTCTGCTTCTTTCCATTCATCAAAAAATAGTAGTCACATGCTTGTACTCACTTCCTGTGCTGGTCTGGAGGCTAACTCTGTTTCCACTGGCTCAGATGACAATGCTGTGCTGCAAAGACCTGAGCCTTGGAATCACCGGGGGCAGACTCACACCGAGCCCAGTGACAACAGACAGAGATGTGTCGTGCTGTTGATAAGACAAGGGAGCAAAGGTAACTCCCAAGAAGACTCTTTAAGAGTCACAGTGTGATTTTCTTACAACAGCTTAAGATTCAGTTTCAGTTTCTAATTTGAGACAGCTTGTTCTTTTTTGTTCGTTTGTTGAGTTTCTACCATGTCTGAATTAAGTCCAGCTGAATAAACAGTATGGTTTTTTTATGCTATTTATGCTGTGCTCAGGCCCATCTGGTCCTTGACGGACGTCCAAAACAAGGCAGCGATGGCAAAAAGAGATTACCTGGTGGAGGCAGCCAAGCAGATCCGCATGGCACTGGACAGTGAGGTCAATGAGGACTATGAGGCAGCTTTCAGTTACTATAAGAATGGGGTGGACTTGCTGTTGAATGGGGTTCAGTGTAAGTGGACAACATTTGGTCTTTCACACAAGTCTTTAAGGCTATGTAATGATGAGGAATTTGAAGAGGTGTGTTTGCACAAGACATGTGATGGGATCATGTGGAGCAGAAAAAAAACAGGAAGTCACAAACCAAAGGTTAAACACAGATTCCCTCACTGGCAAGACATTTCCCCCTCCACAGTGTGAATAGTCAGCTGTAGGTGTAGTCAGGACAGGATCTTGTCTGTTAGATTGATTCTATTCACACAGCTACAGTATTTTCTTTATTTGATAGAGCTTTACTGTTTTACAGTGGACCCAAACAAGGATCGTCGGGAGGCTGTGAAAAGAAAGACAACCCAATATCTGAAGAGAGCTGAAGAAATCTTCATAACACATCTGCAGGACAACTTGGGTAAAGGAAGCTCTCATTTAGGGGTAAGATTTTCTTCCTTTACTATCATTTACAAAACATACATCTTATTGTCTCTCATGTGCTCTAAATGTACGGCGAAATGTAGGGTTGAGGCATTGTTAGTGTTCACAAAAGTGTTCATAAGTCAAATATTGAATAAGTCACATTAAAGTGTCAGCATTCCTAGCTTGTACTCCTTGAGAGTTGAATAACATAAAAGAGCACATCCTGTATTGCTTCTTACATGAGACTAAACATTTAGTGACTGTCTGTCTCACACTAAAGCCTTATTCATCTCAAATACTGTGGAAAAAAATGATTGCTTCTGTAGGTGACATGCTTGGCTTTCATCACCAGGGTTACAGCAGTCTGAGATTCCGTCCAATCAGACACTTGAGTTCGCCTGTGGAGGATCTGGAGATGTGTAAGGTGGTGGGAGTGACTGATAAGGTAAGACTGTAACACTTACTACCTTTGTGTTTCCATATCAGTGTTGGCTTTGTGTATTGACATTCCTTGATGTCATTTTCTTTCCAAAGGTCATGATTGTCCAAAGTATGGTCAATAAGGAGACATTTGTTGTAAAGGTGAGTATACAGATTTCCTCCTTTCTTTCTTCCAGGTATAGTATTACACTGAAGAGTATGCTCTATATTATAATACATTTAAATTAAAAATGCCTCCATATGCCTACATCTATCCACTGGTAGTGGAGATGTTTTGGGGGTTGTTATTGTATACTGTGGCTGGCCAGTTGATGGGAGCTATTTCCCTCCTGTCTCCCTGAGTATCATCCAGCATTGATCTGCCAGAAAGCTCTCACCCTTTTAGCCAGGGCAAGTGCACCTCAAATTTCAATGACCAGAGAGACATGGTAACAGACAGACACTAAACTCTAAGGGGGCAATCCAAGCAGTCTTTTCTTTCTTTTTAAACCATGTCTGATTTAATACCCTTTTTTTCTCCATATAAACACGTGCATTTCCTAAAAAGATCAGCCCTAATGTGTGTATGTGTTCTTGCAGAGTCTGGTCAAGTCGAGCTGGGAGAGCAGGGACCAGCCAACCATCATTCCTCAGGGGGTGCCATACATGGTTAAGCTGCTAAGATATTACGTCAGCGAGGATGCTGTGTACCTGCATCTTGAGCATGTCAAAGGTGAGCTTTTAACAACCGCTCTGTTCTCAGTGCTGATGGGAGCATGTTGGGTGGATTTTGAAGCTTGCACTTCGCTCCAATGTCTGATCTAGTTTTTCTTCCCATATTGTCCTAGGTGGGAGGCTCTTCTCCAAGCTGCACAAGCTGAGGAACGAGAAGGCCAAGGAACACCCAGAATGCTTCACTTCTGGCCAGCAAAGCATCAAGCTGAAGGCCAGCTACACCTCACCCACAATCAGCACAGACTACCAGCCCAACAGCAGAGGGAGCACAGGAGTGATTCCAGAAAAATTGAGCGACGAGAGCCCAGACGCAGACTTCCCCACCTCATGGGATGAGACTCAGCAGCGGCTGGAGAGCTGCGGGACTCACTCCTACATCGAGGAGACGGGTTGTCTGCAGAACACACGCTCTGCAGCGTCATTTTATACCAAGCTTGATCAGCTAACTCTGAATTCAGGCCCGACGAGGACACAGGTCGACACCCGCATCCATCCACCAGCTCCTAGTTTGTGTTTGCACTCCAGTGAAACTCAGGAACAGCCTGCTCTTCCTCTGTCTTGCACTCGTGTCAGTCACGCTCTCGATGTCATGTCAGTACTTCATAAGAAGAAAGCTGGAATGGGACTGACAGAGTGCAGCTCTGAGTTTGAAGTGGCTTGGGAAGCTGCAGATCCAGCACATAACTGTGAGCAAATAAACCACTATACAGTGACTGACAGTCATTTAAATAGCACGCTAGGACAAACACCACCTCGTACAAATCAGACCTCATTTATAAAAGCGGGATCCCCAAACAGTGAAAATAATGGCTTGAGTTCTTCCCCTGCCATCTTGCATCTTCCTCTCCATTGCCAAACCCAGATCCGTGGCAGGGCATCATGGGATAGCAATGGCTTTCAGCAAGGATCTGTTTTGAGTGGTAACTCTGTAGATATGGTTACAGACTCAAAGCAGGACAGCAGCCGTCCAACCACTGAGGATAGAAATGGCATGGTAGTCATCAGGAGCACGGACAGAGCAGTATTTTCTGACAACACAGACATAAGGATCACTTCAGAAAGCTACTGGCCTTCCTCTGCGTCCCTCTGCCACAGCATTGGAGGAAAACAGGGGACATTTTCAGGGGCCCCCATTGCCCTCTCAGGGATGAAGTACAAAGGGGAAACATGTTCCAGTGAGGCAAGAGAGGGTGTAGAGGAGGCTTGCGAATTGCTGAGTCCTGGAGAGAAGGTGGCATCTGGAAAAGGGCGATCATATGTGGGCTGGTTCTCCTCTGGTCCTACTGGAGCCCCGCCCCACAGGAGGGGAGAGGATGTGGATGCTTACCTTAATTCAGAAGGATCGGAGGGGCAGGAGGAAGACCAGATTATAGAGGTGGATGGCTGGTGCCATCTGCCTCGGTTCCCTGTGAAGTACTCCAGTCCTACAGATAAGGCCATGCAGACCTGCTGGGGGCTTCCAGAGGCAGAGGTGTGTGTCTGGGGGGCTCAGATTCTGCTGGCCCTTGAGAGTCTACATCAGCAAGGCATTCTGTGTCGGGATCTCAACCCTAGAAATGTTCTACTCACCAGCAACGGTGAGTTCATCAAATACATGTAAAAGACTGCATGTAGAAAACCACCATACTTTTGATTTTGATCAAACACGTTTTCACAGGAAAGGTGTGTTTGACGTTTTTCGGACAGTGGAGTGAGGTTCAGTCAGAGATCAGCTCCAAAGCTACAGAACAGATGTACTGTGCTCCAGGTAAGAATATGCATTACTGTAAACTGAAACCAGTGGTTGTTCCCTGGTGTAACCTGCCACCTAGTGGCAGGATTAAGCTGGTCCACTTTACTCGGAATAAGGTCAAGTACTGCACATTGTATGGAAATATGAAGACACCAAAGCAAATTTTAAAGAATTTTGTGCAAGAATACAACTAAACTCATTTTGTTGTATGTTTACAGAAATTGGTGGTGTGTCCAGAGTTACAGAGGCGTGTGATTGGTGGAGTCTTGGGGCTTTGTTGTTTGAACTCCTAACAGGAATGGTAAGCGAAAGGCTCTACAAGCATTTTCAGTTTCCAAGAGTTAAGTCTGCAACTTTGTCATTTTGCACCATTCCTGCAAACTGTGGCATTGGGTCATGGTTTCTCACACGCTCTGCTCACTGTGCTTCCAGCCACTGTGGCAGCTCCATCCAGCAGGAATCCACTCCCACACCCAGCTGCTCATCCCCAACCACCTGGGCGCTGCAGCTGCGTCTCTACTCACTGAGGTTAGGCTTCTGTTCTAAATATTATGCTCAGTGTCACTAAATTGCAACATAGATGGTGTGATTTAATCTTACAGTATCTCAACTCTCCATTACGCTGCTTTGCAGTTGCTTCAGTTTGATGCTGGCTATCGCTTGGGTTCTGGAGGTGGAGGTGTGAGTGACATCAAGTGTCATCCCTTCTTCAGCAGTGTCTCCTGGAAAGCTCTGAGCTGCTAGCAGGTGCAGCTGCTTCACCACTGAGTGGCCAAAATGATGCAGCACCAGACCCCTGGTTTTCTTTGCACTTTGTGCTTCCCAAAGAAAAATGATACAATAAAAACTGAAACATGAACAAAACTAGTAAACCATATCTCTTCCAAAAGATGAAACAAATGGACTTGTTATTGTAACTTTCGAGATTATTATATTGTAATTTATTCAAAAGGTATTTGATGCAATTTTGGTATATATTTTAATTTTAAAGTATCCTTGCATATTATCACCACGCATGAAAACTGACACAGACTAAATTCTGACAATTACAAATGTTTGGACTGCCATTAAATATTGTAGAAAAAAAAAGGATATTAGGCAATAAATACTCTTCTCTATCCATGGCATTTTATTGACTGTTGAGGTCTTAGTGTTATAACTTGCTCAATAGGCTATGCATGATCCCAAAGAGGACTAAGACAAGACCATTTTAAGAATATCACTATTTGGTGGGACTTTTATTAGGTATTAAATCTTTTTCATCTTATTAGTTGACCAATAGTCCACAGCCCATTTACAGACAGGTGACAAGTTAAGGAAAAGCTTCCATTCAAGGCATACTGCATGATAAGCAGTGAACGTCACCTAACGTCAGTGTAACTACTAACTTCAATATTGGTTGTTTTAATGGGTCTGGGTTTATTCTTGTAAATTTAGCTACCCTGTTACATTTACAAAAAAAAAAAATCCAAAACAAAAACTACAGTCGAGTAATGCAGTTTTTATTGTTTAAAACTTTCTTTTTTAAATAGTCTTTCTTACACAGCATAAAGAGAATTTCCCTCATTTTTGAGAAACAGATAGCATAAATTCTCAGAGAATTTCTTCACTTTGGACATTTAAGAACATAGTGTTTCTTGGTTTCTGGCCCAATGTGTGTTTATTATTCTTCTCTCAACCAAAATAATGAAATGATACTATGGAGTTCATCTAGGTTTGTCATTCATCTCTCAATAAGTAATAAAATGACATTTGGCGCGGAAGTAATAGAATATCCTTTTTTGATCTAGAGACCAGCACCACAGACCCCGACATTTCTCCACAATAGCAGTGAACGGTTTATCACTGGCTGCCTTACAAATGTCCATTGTACAACTCAACTGTTCTCCAAAAATTATTTTTCTAGTTAACCAATACAACATCTGCAGTTACGGTAATGTTCATCAGGTGAATACAGCCACTGTTTGTTTAGGGTGGTTTATTTGGTTGGGCCAAGAGTGCACAAGGATTTACATGTCAAGGAGCAGCACCCTGGGGTCCTCCACCACTGACTTGATCTTGCGCAGGAAAGTGACGGCCTCTCTTCCATCAATCAGACGATGGTCGTACGTCAGGGCAACATACATCATGGGACGGATCTCCACCTAAACAAAGTGGAATACAAGCGAAAAGCAGTCAATGCATATACGATTAGAAACACTCACACCAGTGACTGTTTGATAATTAGCAAACAGCTATGTATGCATGTAGTATGACAAACCAAACCCGTTTTTTTAAGTTAAAAACAGCAAGTTTATCAATTCAATTATCCTTTGATCATTTTCGATGTGTGACCATTCTATTGCTAAATACAGTGTATTTTATGTATTACATTGAGGAAACGAACCTTGCCACCGACTGCTACAGGCCTGTCAAAAATGCCATGCATGCCTAAAATAGCAGACTGTGGTGGATTGATTATAGGTGTGCCGAACATGGACCCAAACACGCCACCGTTGCTGATGGTGAAGGTTCCTCCGTCCATGTCTTCAACAGCCAGCTCATTCTTGCGGGCCTACGAACAAACATCCACAATTAAGATCAATCACACATTGAGGAAATCTCAAGATAAGAAACTTTCACAACAAGGGTATGAAAAAAAAAAAGAATAAACTACAACAAACAAATGACTGAAAATATGACATAATATACAATTTTAAACATTACCTTTTCTCCCAACAAATTGATGGCCTTCTCAATATCAGTAAAATTCATTCCCTCTACGCTTCGGATTACAGGAACCACCAGACCCTGAGAGAAAAGTTATAGGACCGAATTTCCTTCACGTTAAAGACGAGTGGACTATCAAGCACTTGCACTTAGCATAACAATATAATGTGCTTGTCTCACCTTTGGCGTGGCCACAGCCACACTGATGTCGACGTAGTCCCTGTACACAATCTCTTTGGTTGTGTCATCAATTACTGAAAACACAAAGAAAGTTTAATCATTGTACACAGAAGAAAGATGTATACAGGACAAAACTAAATATTCACTATGTTTTCACCAAGATTGATTTCCTTTTCAGCATTGCCATTTTCTGTTACATGCAAGAAAAAAAGCCATGGAAGGTGAAACCCACAGACTATTTTTGATTTGTAAAAGCCAGCAATACCTCCCCCTGCTTCATTGTGGTCTATCTAAATAGGTTAGGGTGGTCTAAAGGCAGTAAATAAGGTTTGAGGTTTGCAGTGAACTATACTGAAACTTAAATCGTTTTCTTCACCAGACACATATGCACTGACTTGTACACATACGTGCAAAAGACATCAAACTGAACACCACAAAGTGAGGTTTCTCAGTCTTTTAAGGTTGATTCTATACCAGCATTGACAGCAGGTTGGTCAGCCAGAGCGTAGGCAGCAGCTTTCACAAACGCAGACATGAAGCCCAACTTGATGTTATGCTTTTTCAGGAAGGCATCTTTGTAAGTCTTCCTCAGCTCTGTGATGTTGCTGCAGGGAAATAGAAACATAACATAGATCAACTAACAATTGGCATTAAGGCAAGAAGCAGGGTTGAAGCCTACAGGATACTGAATATGATGATTGTTATGAACATAAAAAAGGAGAAAATTCTAAGAGAAAAAAGAAAATCAGTGGGGCTAAAAGATTTGGGGATTTAAATACACATTCATTCAAAACATGGAAAATACAAGCGCCAAAGTCGCAAAATTGCGACATGACGGCGTACTGAATCAAACAGCTGTTTTCTCTGAATAGAGTGTTATATGTCATTCATACTCCCCTCCACTAGTTGGCAGACATCCCGTACTTAGACCTTAGCTCAGAAATACATCATGCTTCAATGCAAAATGTTCGAGAAAATCCCATCCAAACGTGACTTTTTTTGTCAAAAGCGACTAGCGACTTTTTCTGGTGTTATTGGAGACTTTTGTGGTGTTTGGAGACTCGTGAAAGCACGTATTACTCAGCAGTTATGTGCTCAACGAGCAGCGGGTGCTGCCGTGAGCCCCTCCCCCGTCCAAAAGCCCTCACAGGCGGTCAGTCTCTCAGTAGCCTCGCACAGCGAGCAGAGAGGAGACACACAGCGCTCCGCGTCCAGCCTGCATTGAATCACGTATGCAGCGCTGTTCTTGCCCTGGCTTACAGAGCGGGGTGTAAATGTAAATGTTTCTTCACTCTTACACAAAATAATTAGGGACAGGACGCGGTACTGAATCAAACTGCTGTTTTCTCCGAGAAAAAGTTATACAAGGAGCGGGTGCTGCCGTGAACCCCTCCCCTGTCCAAAAGCCCTCACAGGCGGTCAGTGTCTCAGTAGCCTCGCACAGCAGCCTGCTGTCAGAGCAGAGAGGAGACACACACCACTCCACGTCCAGGCTGCACATGAACAGCTTTCTGTTTACATGTATATGCTACTATATGGCACAGTAGTCATAATTTTGAACTGTTGGTTTTACCATATACAGTTTTCCTGTCCATTTGTTAGGCTTTCTGGTTGGGTGGGGGGGTCTCAATATTGTTCATATTGTCTCTGTACTGTATAATAATAATGATAATAATGAAGAGAAGAAAAAAGAAAAGAAAAAGCGTCCTCCATTAGCGTGGTGGTGGGTAAAAAAACAAACAAAAAAAACGAAATAACGCCTACTGTTTACATGAGTTTTGTGGTGTAGTAATAGTTCTAGTTTACGACTGTTGGCTTACAATTTACTTTTTCCCTGTTCATTTGATATGTGGACAACATAACAAATGGATGGAGGGCGGTAAATCTGATGAAATAAGTTCAACTATCTTCTAAAATATCAGGTATTTCATGGAAATTACATAATCCAATATGGCCGCCGCCATATGACGTCATAATATGCAAATTAGATGGGAAAATTTACTCCCGAGATAAACGTTAGGTCATTCTCAATATTTGTCTCATTTACACTTTGTCTCTATCTCAAACCACTTTCAAGCCAGAGCCTTCTGAAATTTAGGTGTCAAAATCTAGTATTTTTAAAAATAATACCCGGCGCCTAAAGGGTTAAGAATGACTTAAACATGCATTTTATCACAACCCCCCCCTCCCCCCCCAAACATTTTATGTTCACAACATGTCTGTCATACCCGTGACTCTAAATTACTGAAATTCAAAAGGCTAATTGTGTTTGGCCGACTATAGCTTCACTATAGACAGACTGATAAAATGTTTTTTCATACCTTATTAAAATCCTTTTCAATGTACTTGAAGGGTTTTGAAGTGTTACTGCTTTGTTTAGTAATTTATAAACCATGAGCAATAACAAAAATGGTATTTATTAACTAAAATAAGACAATCCATGGCTATTGGTTATAATAGGTTATCACACATTTAAATAGAAGCCTAATGTTATACTAACCTCTAAGATACACATACAGAAACATAGATACTAGAAACTCCATGAAAATAGTTTTCAAATATTGTAACTATGTTAAGAAAGATATGTCACAATCTAAAATCTCTTAAAAAAGGAAAAAAAAACACTGCCTTTTATGGCTATAAAAGAATGCTATTACAAATCGCGGTGGATTAAAGCTATTGAAATTGGCCCGCTAATCGTTTCATCATTGCTCATTTTTCTCGTGTATCTCTCTTTTTAATTGTTTGTTTTCCTGTCTCTAACCCTGTTGAAGCTCTAGGGTTTCTCCGCTAACATAATTAGCCCCTCCCAAGACACAGACTCTCCGAGAAAGGAGAGAAGAAGCGATAAAAATCTTCACTTTCTAGAGCCTGTAAATCTTATTGGGCTGTCATAAAAGCCCATATCGGTTGAGGCAGCTCTCCCACTCAGAGCGCAGGTCTCTGTGGGCCCCTACAGATGCTCCAGCCTCCTGCTCTGACTAGCTCCTTCGGCTCCAGATGAGCCCTAGCATGGGAAGTCTTCCTCCAGACCGTCAATGTCAATCTAATTAGGATACATAGAAAACCCTGAATAGCTGAAAGCTGACACCACACATTTGCGGGGAAAAGAAATCCTCAAAGTGTCCTCTTCAGCACAGGGGGCAAGTGCAGACAATAACATTTCCTTGTAAATTAATAAAATCTGTTTTAACAATTCTTATCTTCGTTTTAGATGGCATTACGACCAAATATTTACATTCCAGTGTTTAAGAGGATATTGGGTTTCAAAAAGCTTTTCCTATTGGGCAGATTCCAATCCATAACCATTTGTGCAAGTGTTGTTTTGGCTTTTAACACGGAGGTACATACAATATGTACTGTATACAGTGTGCATACTGCACACTTACAAATATGTTTATAGATATTTAAACAGATTTGGACTCCTACACTCTTTAAGGTCAGTTTTTTTCCCTTCAAAATCGCTTCAATTTACATGCGTTAATGTAGCGGAGCACATTTCACATTTGATATCTAAAATAGCATTGAGGGCTAAAAAATGTAGGTCAACTCATTTTGAATTTCCTACCTCATGTCGACCTCATTAAACGTAGTCAGCATAGCGCAGGTGTTTTGGGCTTCCTTCAGTCTCTGGGCAATTCTCAGTCTCATGCGGTTCATCTTAACCTAAAACGAAAAACAAGAATTATCAGAATTACTAAGACTCCGTTCCCAACTATTACTGTACTAGACCATTAAACACATCATCAGTCATCAGATACTCCTAAATGTTATTTAGGTGTAGTGGTGATTTTTGCACTTTACCCTGCTCTCTGTCCTGGCTGCTTTAGCCCCTCCCTCAGCTTGAGCCGTTGGTGCAACTGGAGCGGGAGTCGGCTTGATGGTGGAAACTATGAGAAAGACATAACGAAGCAGTTAGTATCTGTAAACATCAGTTTAGTGGTACTGGTGAAAGCCAGTGCCTACAATGATTAATCATGTAAGCTAGAGGTCAAGAGCACAGATGTCAAGCAAAACAGTTCTCACATGACACAGACCGTCTGTCTCATGACAACTAACCTGGTTTGCTGTCCATAGCATGTGCTGGCACAGGTGGCACAGGGGGCATAGTGGTGGGAATGGGGCCCACAGCGGAGGGGGGAGAAGGTGGAGGGGGAGTAGCAGAAGGTGGTGGAGGGGCTGCAGCCACCGGGGCCTCTGTTTTTGGAGCTTCTGCAGCTTTGGGAGCACCAGCTAAAGACACAGAGCTGAACAGTTAGGATAAAGGCAGACTTTAAAGTATTACTATTTTCAAAGTCGCACAATTTTCAATGAAAATACAATAACGACCTCCTTTTCGAAGCTTAAAGAGCGCAGTTCCTCCCTCGACCTTCCCCCCATCAGGGACCAAAAGCTCCTCAATCACCCCAGCAGCAGGAGAGGGAACCTGCACTGATGTCTGATGGCAGGGAATAAACAAGTCAAAATAAGTGTATGTTTAAAAAAAATAATAATGTAAATAGTTCTAGGATATTTTCTAAATAGCATACATGTTGTGATTTGGCTGGTGCCAAAGTAATAACTGCATGATTTATTTAAGTTAAAACTTAACTTTCACCAAAAGTTCATATAAGAAATGATTGAAAGATATTCAGAGTCAGGAGAAAGTGACAGACTTCAGTAATGATTTGCCCTTTTTCTTGTCTCTTGCACCAGGGCCCACAAATATGAATTTTTAAAAGGTTAAAATGGAATACTATTTTGGGAAAAGAACATGCCCCAATACTTTGATTCATGGTATGCCACACACTCTGAAGGCTTTTACTTTTGCAGGCAAGGCCCAACAACTACCAGGAATCAAAAACATTGTGGCATTTACTTAGTTTTACCTTATCAGTCTCAATTTCGCACACCACCTCATCCTCAGCAACGGTGTCTCCAACAGCTGTAGGGAGAAAGCTTTATTTTATCTGAGAGCAAACTGACTACCTTTTGTTTAATTTGGTTGTAACTTGGTTGTTATCTGTATCAGAAGCATCCATCCATCCATCCATCCATCCATCCATCCATCCTTCATCTGTAACCGTTTATCCTTTACAGGCTCAGAAGCAACTAATGTATGTTAATTAATAAAAGGAGTTACCTTTCTCCCACCTCACGTCCCCCTCTGTGACAGATTCTGCAAACGCAGGGGTCTTGACTGTGACAACTTCATCTCCTGGAGAACAAAGACAAGTCAAAGGAGATGCATTTCTTCACACCACACATCAGTGGTCAAGCTTCAGATAAGTGCAGAAATGAAAAGCATGCAGGACCAAACATACTGTAGGCTACAGACGTCCTGAAGTACTGGATTTGGAAGACGTTGGACCGGGGATCAGATTTTCTAAAAAATAAAACAAAACAAAAAAATGTAATAAATTCAGACAAGTAATACAAATCCCCAACACTACATAACATAACATAGCTTTATTTGTATAGCGCCTTTCATACACAGAGTGCAGCTCAAAGCTGCACACTAAATGTTTCATCCAAGAGTGCAAAAAAATATTATGATTCAGATTTGGCTTGTGTGTATGGAACAGCACATGCTATACTCATAATTGGAAATAGGTTCATGACAGTGCATGGGTGGCATAGGTATGACACTTTGTGAGCCAGCATTGACGACTGAGGGACAGAAGACTGTCCATGTCAAGTCCAAGTCATTCATCATATCTACGGTGTGAATGGTGTACTTACATTCTCACAGTAAAGTTGCTTGTCTCTTCAAATAGTTAAATGTTTTTATGAGTAAATGTACTTACACATTGCTGTTCAAAGTAATAGAATGGCTAGCTGATAGAGCTGTAAGAAAATGGAAAAGGGCAATGTGTTAATAACTTCTTGCAGCAGGACTATCTGAAAGCAAATATTGGGATTTCAGACTTAACAAGACAAGACATACCTGCCGTGGCCCGACGAGCTAATGCATTATTCCCCTGTGACAAGATAAAGTTAGTCATTACTAAACGTCTGTAACTTTTTTTAAATGTTAAGTATTGTGCAGAAGAACAACTCAATGTCTTGAAAATTTGACAACATTGAAAAATTGACATCAAGGTCAATATAACTGTCTAACAGTGAACATAAATAACAGTTGGGATTGTGCATAAATGGCAGTGGTGTCATCAACAGGGCGATAAGTAAGTGCTGTCGGTCAAAGGTCACTTCTACGCGCTAGACGACGACCTTTGACATTGGCTAATCAATGCATTATCTGGCAAACAGGTGGCTTGTGTGGTTTTGGATTACAATTGCACCAGAAAATGCATAATATATATATTTTATTTAAGCAGCTAACGTTACTTAAACAGCTCCATTAAAGCTTAATTAGCAACTACTAATCTCACTGACAATTACAAACTAACGTTAGGGCTTTGCTGACATTTGACTTTGCTTACTTAACTTTAGCTTCTAATGCAACGACAGAAATATACACCGACACTAAACGGAAAAAAAAACATTGACACTATTATAATTCCATTAAGTTAGTTAAACTGGGCGTTGTTTTCTCTCATAAACCACAATATGACCTCAGCATGGCAGCTAAAAGCACTTAGCTAGCTAACCTTCCAGTTAATTTAGCTTAGTGTGGCTAACGTTAGTATTTGATAAGTTTGCGACAAGATATTTTCTGCGTAGGTCAAACAACTTTAACAATCATGTCAAAATGAGAGACCAACTCAACACAGAGAACACTGATTTAAGCGTACTGAGTCTCACAAAGACTTGTGAAGGAAAGTGTCATACTGTCCTTGGCTTACAATGTTACGGCTTGATCGTGGCCTACAGCTAATGCTAATGCTAATGGTAGCTGTGATAGATCTGAACACACAGAAGCTGCGCCTTCGCCCGCAGCCAGAGAGGAGTCATCTAACGAGTGGCCACGACAACATTTTATTTGCTTGTTGCCTACCTGGCGGATGGCAGAGAAGGAACGGCCAAAATTCCTGGTGAGACACCGGGAATGGGATAACATGGTGGCTGTGTGACAGCAGCCTGCCAGCGGAAGGGAACTCCGGTCACACCGACAACCCTGACGCGCACGATGCGAGGAAGTAGTGTGGGATAAACCAAGTGCTCCGAGTGGAAGGGGGAGGAGGGGGGGAATCCTCACTGTGGTCCCCTCTACCCCTCACTACTGGTCACTGAGAAATGACTGAGAAATAATCTACAAATAGTGAAAATACGGTGCACCTTCAACCACCTTCACAGGCAGCCACAGCTAACAACGTAAAAACAGAGTTTAGAATAGAAATAAGATAAGGTAGCCTAAGATAAGATGAAGCAATGCATATAATATTAGAATACCGTAGCTAACATATAAGTTAAGATGATTTTTTTCAACTGACAAAGCTAATCTTTGAGTAGGCCATTACCTTCAAATATTCTGCAGAGGATAGATAATAGTTTTATACTATATATAGGCTATTTGATAGTTTTTATTAATAATTACGTGTAGCCTACTTTCGTTTTCACTCCTGTCTCACTCCTCCACTGCTGGGCTACCAATTGGTACAATTGCCCTTTGAAGACACTACAAAAATAATTGACTGATTAAATAATAGCAGTATATTATAGTCTATAGAGTTATGTAACCCTACATCATATATGCATGTACCTTATTTCAGTTATAGGCTAGATTCATCTGAATTATTGGCCTATGCATATGGGCTGGCATATATGCATAATATTTCCAAATTACCAGCTATTTTTGGAAATAATTTCGTATAGGCTTTAATCCATCAGTTTTAAAACCCAGTTTTCAACCACTAGCTATTAGTCCAACACCTTACACATACTTTCCTCCTCTTGACATTATGTGAGTGATGTGTGACCACCACATTGCTTTCACATGGCCACGCCCCAGCTCCGTCTGATGCCTCGACTCTCCTGCGCTGCTACTGTCCATCTCACAGTGTGCGCAGGCCATCAGCTCGGCAGCACTTCCCAGCGCAACAGGTAAGGTCCCATCACAGCCGCTCACTCTCTCTCTCTCTGTGATCGTGGTTAAACTGCAGCCCTGTAGTGTGACAAAGTGCATGCCTGCAGCTCACCCCGCTTAAAAACTCATCACTAGAGTTTAGTGGTTTTTCATGAGAGGTGCGTTTGACACTCTGACGCATGCTTTAACAGTACAGCTGACAACTATAATCACATTTGGTGAGTTTTTAATTAGGTTATCAAGTGTTTATTGACTATTAAGTGAATGTTTCAGTTTTTATAACTATAAAAATATTCGGTTTGCTTATTGAGATTATAGTTTCATATACACATTAGTTTCACATTTTTAAAAATGAATTGTAGCTACATTTTATGTTCTTCTTCAGGTGGGCATCAGCTAATTCACCATTTATTCACAAACAGTAGGTCTACAGCCTGTTACAGTATACTGCATGACATTTTCAAAATGTAAAGAGTAAAGGAAACAAACAATTAAATTGTCACAGACTTTGCTCTGTAAAATAACTGAATTGTTTTTACAAATGTTTTCCTAAATGAGTTTGGTCTTTCTGATATAATGTTTAATTATATTAAAAGTAAGAAATAGAAACGTAAGTGGGACTGATATAGAATCCAATGTCTAGAAATAAATAGTAGAATCTGTACTTTTCAAGTGCATCGTTTCATTCAGAAGTATTTTTTAATTAGTTTAACAATGCACTTGCAGTACATGTTGTGAGTTAATGTGTTACAGCACAAAGCATATTATAAAATACACTTTTAAAGTAATGAAGCCAGTGACCATAGAATTAGGAAATTGAGCTTTTTTTTTTTTTTTTACCAATGATCAAGAGATGATCATACCTTAAGATGACAACCAAAGAAAACAGATGTTTTCATAATACTTTCTTTTGTATATAATGTATACACAGAGCCGTTTCTGTGCGTGGTCTGTAGCTTTCAGAAGCTGGAATTTACCTTTCATGAATATTACAGTTGTTCTTTTTATCCTTTGTGTTATCCATTATTACAACCTCAAGATGAAATGATACAAAAGAACACAATCCCTTATTGATCAAGGATTTCTTCTTTTTTTATTTTTTTTAACAGAACTGAGGATCTTGCAAATAATGTCGGGTTCTTTGATTTTCTATAACACAGTAATTCTACATTTGCTTGTTAATGTAGACATTTTAAAATCACAAGTGTAATTTCAGGTTTTCTAAACAAAATGACAGAATTATCTGTGAATGTTGTATGTATTTAATTAATTAATGTACTGGTAATCATTTTACAAATTAATATACTTTATCTTTGCTATCTACCCAAAGCATAAAGAGACATTGCATTATTTTGTCATAACAGTTTGATTTGAATGTCAGGATTTAAGAAAAATAAAGGGCTATAGCACATTTTTGTCTTATTTTAAAATGTGTTTTTTCATTATTTATTATCGTAACTGTGTTTCACTTTTCTGTCCTTTCAGATTCTTGCATTTCACATAACTCTGATTGCGCGCGTGTAGCCGAAGCAGCCAGTTTTCTCACTGAGCATGAACCTCAGTCTTCCCGACCAGAACATGCACAACTCCAGTGAATGCTGCCTAGAGGACGACAAACCTGATGTCATGTTGCCTTGCTTCCGCAGAAACATGTATGACGAGCCTCTGGCCTCATACTCCAGCGGATCCATCATCTCTCAACTCCTCCGCAAGACAATCCACAACAAGAGGGCACTAGATGAAAGTCATTTCTATCTTTCCAGCTCCACTGCCGCTGACTCCTGCCAGGAGGACCAGTGCAGCGTCTCCTCAAGGGACAGCACGGTGGAAGCTGCCTCCCCCAGCGGTCATGTTTCTACAGGAGCCAGCCTGGAGGGGGAGCATCCCATGACTGACCATCTGCAGGCAAAGAGAGCCAGAGTGGAGAACATTATCAGAGTCATGGCGGGCTCTCCCAACAGCAGGCAACATGGAGACAGTGAGAGGTCTGACACAGATGCCAGAGACACCAGAGAGGCCAGAGAAGCATACAGAGAGAACAAACGTAAGCAGCGGTTGCCTCAACATCAGGAACACAGTGTAGGAGGACCGGCAAACAGAAGACCTGGAAGCAGCAGTAGTGATAACTGCAACACCAAGGATGAGGAGTGTCACAAGCTGAAAGAGCAGCTCCACAGCATGCAGAGGCTGTTACGTCAGCTCCAGGAAAAGTTCCTTCAAGTTTACAACCAGGAGGACCCTGAACACAACGACAGAGATGAGACAGAAGTCGCTGTTGAGCACGACACCATGGGAGAAAGCACAGAGCCACGCTACGTAAGCACTGATGATGATTTTGAAAGGAAGAATAGCAGAGTGACTGCAGCGTGTAAGGACCGAATGAAAGTAGTTGGTTACCTGGTACACCAGAGAGAAAGTCAGAACCTGCAGGAAACCCTGAAGCAGGAGCTCTCCAGGGCTGTGAATGACTGTGTGGACAAAGTATTCAAGAAGGTGTCCTCCACTGGGCTGGATCTGTCCCCTCAGCAGCGCATGTGCTCATCTCCAGAGATGCAGCTCAGCATGGGTGCAGACAGGAAGAGCCAGCAGGTGGGCTCCACCCAGGAACAGCCCCATGCTGAGGAGGCTGCAGTGAAACCCCGCTCTTTGGAGTATTATGAACGCTCTGAGGCTCAAAGCCCACAGGACCAGACGGAGGCGCTGTCACTGGTGGTCCGCAAGCCGGCAGTGACCCCTCTGAGCTCAGTTACTCCGACAGTGAAGAGGCCCTATCCTGTGCACCAGACACCATTTCAGTTCAATTACAGCACCCCTCTGCATGACAGTCAGATCCTAGAGCATCTTCTTAAGTACGGGCCCCATTCCAACTTCGGGGGTCTCCCTTGCATGCCCCCATCAATGGACAGGACCTCCCCCGACTCAGTGGACCTGCCCTGGGACACCATCGCCATGAGGTCCAAGGTGACATCCAGCCACCTCGGCCACCACCCTCGTCCCTCCGCCCTGGGGGCAGTGACGGTCGACAATCTGTGTCTCCCTCATGTCAAGATCGAGTGCGGTGAACTGCAGAGCATGGCTGAGCGAAACCCCTACATGTCACTCAACATATCCTTTCACTTAAAAGAAATATTTCGAGCCAGAGTGGCTTTGCTTTTTGCCTTTGCTTGATGCAGGATTTAGAACTATATTGTTTAGTAATGATGATTAAAAAATGAAAAAACAGTGACTTTACTGTGTAAATACAAAACACATATTACAGAATGACTACATTTTATAATACATTTATTTTTTTAAGACTTCAAAAACAATCTACTTGTACAAATTTGCAGTGAAAATCTTGATGTCACATCATATTCTGTACTATTCCCGCTACAGCAGAATATGTTTGATAATATCTCATATATACTGTATTTATCTTTTTATTTTATACAACCCACCCCCCTCCTATATTGCTTCATCATATAGCTCTTCCATTTGAAAAATGGCTGATTGATGCTCATTGCAGCATGGGCAGTTCTAGTAACAAACTTCAAGGAGAATTTTTTCTTTGATCTTGCTAACCCCATAGAAAATTATAGCGTCTTCTTTAATCTGAGCAGAGTAATGACTTTAAGTTTAGAAAAAGACAAATAAAAAGGAATACAAGGCTTTGATAAGAATTGCCAGGAACAAAAGCCAATTTTTCAAAGGCAGAAAAAGCATCAGTTTCTGTTTCAGGAAGCATCGTTTTTTCAGACTTGAAAAGGTGCAGGATCTATTTCTCCATCATCAGAGTGATAGGGGTGCATCTAAAAGGTCACATCTGAGTGCTGGTGGAAACCAAAAGTGCCTCCCAACCATAACACTTGAGCTCTTGTCTTGAGCATTTGTTGTTGGATACCTTTGTCAGAATGTACATGATTGAAATAGAGTGCAAGATAACAGTTGTTTTGCCTCATAGGAACTCAAAGAAAGTCCCTCTGGGATAAGTTGTTCTATTCAGGGAAAACATTTTTTTTTTTTTTTTTTTTTTTTTGTTTGTTTGCTAACATCCACAATCAATATGATTCGAATAATATCTACATTTCATCTTTCTTTGCCCAAGTTAATTAAAATAAATAATTTGTTTACTATCGCTCTTTATAAAGTAAATTATCCTAAAATAGTCACAAAAGTGTTCAGTTTTGTTGATTCTCTTGTCGTAAGGCATTAGATAGGAATATTATGTGGTGCCTCTCAGGATTCACTTTATCTTTATGGAGCAAAGAGCTCTGCTTCTCTTTGAACAATACCACATAAATCTTTCATCCAAACTTCAGTATTTCAAAGGTAGGGTTCCCTAATAAATGTATGGCGTGGTGACCTGATAAGGAAATATTATGACCTAAGGCATGGTGGTGGTGGACTACAGAGGAAATGCTTCTGAGCATCTTCATTGCCATAGGGGGAATGCTTGAGAAGGTATTGCATTTATTAATACTGGCAATAAAGAAAATATATGTTGAATGTTACACCATTTAAATTGTTTTTTACCACATAACCTAAGAAACAATTTAGAAAATATATTATGTGTAACTTTTTACTTTTTTGTAACATTTTACAAAATTTTTGCAAGGTTTTTTTCCAAGGGAAAAATACATAGCAACATATGTCATCTTTAAATCAACTTAATTATATCAGAAAATCATCTCCTTTTTTCTAAACATTTCAAAACAAGCTGTCATAACATCCAGGCATGAAGTGCTTTGCTTTCTAATTAAAAATCTCTAATCTAATTCGTAATTCTGTTTTGCCAATAAGCACATGTTAGGGTCATTATTGACTCCCTGGTTAATGCCGAGCTGTTCTTTAGGGAAATTCAATTTAGCTGAAGATTGAGGCAACACAATACTCTGGTCTACTATCACTTTGCAAAGGACTGTATGCTGTGTGTTGTATTTAATTGCCAGTTTTTTCTGCCTTAACATAAATGTGAACATCCAGGAGGGTCTCACCCCGAGCCATCTGAAGAAGGCAAAGCTAATGTTCTTCTACACCCGCTACCCCAGCTCCAATGTGCTGAAAACCTTCTTCCCTGATGTCAAGGTAACTTCTTTTTTTTATGTAAAAAATAAATCTCTTTTTTAATTTAAAGTCGCAAACAACCAACAGGATTGTTTGCCCTGCATTTAACTCCCGGGTATCTACTTGTCAGTGTGTGTTTGGGACAAAAAAATCAGCAGTGTGTCGGAGGAGAGAAACAAAAACGCAGAGGGTTTAAATAACAAAGCCACTGAGCTGCTAGTATGTCCTGGGGGCAGAGGGAGATACAGGGGCATTCTCTCTTTAAAAAACCCACTCCAGTCAGCAAATGGAGTGACAAAGGACTCTGTAGGCAAGGCATTGCTATTGAGTGTCAACAGAGAGTTGGTATTAGAGACTTGTGCGGCAGCAACCAGGCGGCGATGAGCTGGCCCTAAACACAACATCCTGTGTATTTTGGCCTTGGGCTCGTGTCATGCCTCCTCTTCTATCTCCTTCTTTTGTCTTCTCTCTTGTCTCCTTATCTGTCTCCTGTTGTTTGTTCTTCTCATTCATCCTATTTATCTCTGCGTTCTACTCTTTAATCTTTTCCAGTAGGAACAGTACATGCTTCCTGCTTATGAGCTCCCACTCTTACCTCCTCTCTTGCCTACCTTCTAATTTTTTAAGAGTTTCTCTTCCATCTCCTCTCCTATGTTTTCTCCTTCCACCGTGGCCCTGGATCTTTGAGCCAGTGCGGGCCCCTGCCTCTCAATCTGCTCTGACCCCCGGGGTCAGGGGGGAGGATGCTGTTGCTGCAGCCCTGCGAACGTCTCCTCCTTGCTTACAATCCTGTGGTGGGAAGTGGCACTGAACAAAAGAGCACCTAATCCCAGTGTCTGATTCCATCCTATCAGCCTGAGTCAATGAGAGGGAAGCTTCCTTCTGTCCTTATGCTGCCGCTTTCTCACCCACCACACCAGAGAGAAGAAGCGTCTTTGATGCCTGCCCAGCCCTTAGGCATTTTTTTTCTGTCTTTCTGGATGAGGAGATAGAATAACAAGACTAATGTCAAGACTGAGTTTAGAAATACAGAGTCCTGACAGATGTTTTTTCACCCCGGACATTGGTGGGAAAAGCTCAGAGCAATTAATGTCGCGAAGAGTGACAGACCATTTGGTGGCATTTTGCCCTACAGGTACCAAATGCAGGTTTTCAGTCAATTATGGAAAGGGTGGCTAATGCCAATGCATCAGTCGGCCATTTGATTTTTAATTGAAAAGCAGGGAAATTAATATTCTTTTTAATTTTTGTATGCTCTCATTGAAGTCTAAAATAAATTCTGAAATGACATATTTCATTAATCCCGAAAAGGATGGTCTCTGCTTTCCTTTGCCTTCTTCACTCAGAGATCAAAGGTCCGTAAAGCACTTCTGCAGCTGCTAGGGATTCATTATTTTGCTCAAGGACACTTAGCTGGACAGATTATTGTCAATGCAGGACCCTTGAATCTTCGGCTGTAAGCTTATGAATGGTATAAAGTGAAGTTTTCTTCTCCATTTCCAGTTCAACCGCTGCATCACCTCTCAGCTGATCAAGTGGTTCAGTAACTTCAGGGAGTTCTACTACATCCAGATGGAGAAGTTTGCCCGCCAGGCTATCGTTGACGGCATCAGTGATGTCAAAGACATGACAGTTAGCAGGGACTCAGAGCTGTTCCGGGCACTGAACATGCACTACAATAAAGCCAATGACTTCCACGTAAGTGTCACTCATTAGTCATTCCTCTTTTATGTTGCCGTTTGTATCATTTGTGTAGAGATGATTCTATCAGAATTTTTGCTCATGAGGTTTTGTCTAAAAAGGTATTGCTCTCATTCTGTACACTGTGTGACAGATGAACAAGGTTATTCGTTTTATGGCAGCCGTTTAGCTTAGCTTAGCATAAAGACTGGAAACGGGGAAACAGGTAGCCTGGCTCTCTCTGAAGGTAACAGAATCCACCGACCAGCACCTCTAAAGCTCACTAATTAACATGTATTATCTTGTTTTTTTTTAATTATGAGCAGTTGCCCAGCAACCATGAATTGTTGAATTCTTTTTTTTTCACTTTGTTTTTAATTAGTGGGCTCTGGAGGTGCTGGTAGGTTGATTTTGTTACCTTAGGACAGGGCCAGACTAGCTGTTTCTCCTTGTTTTTATTCTTTATGCTAAGCTAAGATAACTGGTTGCTTGATATTTAACAGACAGACATGAGAGTGGTATTAATCTTTGGATCTAACTCTGCCAGATAGTGAATAAGCATATTTCCCAAAATGCCCAACTATTCCTTTAAAGCATTGGAGTTGACACATTCATCACAGCAGTTACTAACCTGCTGAAGTATGCCCTCCTGTCAGCATGTAGCCATGGTCACGTATGTCGTGCTATGACCTGTGTGTCACACTGCACCTGTGGCTGGCCAGCCTTTACAGCCATTATCTAAACTCCAGAGTGATGCTTTATCAAACTGTGGGAAGAGGAAGCCGCAAAATCCTACTAAAACAACTCAGGATTAGAGGACCAGTACGCCTGAGCGAGACTGAGATTGCTACTGATGCGGAATGCTGAGAAAGACGCTGTGGATTCCGAGGGAGAAGGCCGTTTGGTGGGAAAGGGACGGGACCGTTTTCTTTACCTTGGGACCAAGACATTCCTTTCCCAGGGATGCTTTTGTGTCAGGAGATGAGGGGAAAGAAAAATAACATATGCCAACAACTGTTGTATTAACTGGTCAGTGGATGGGAAACAAGGGCTGCAGGGCGGGTTTCTCCCAGCATCCCTTGCATCAAGACTTCATTTGTTGATGCGTTTTAATCCTGCTGTAGTTATGGGCTACTTAGCCCAACTTTAACCGCATCAAATCCTTACTTAACCACAATTATTTCTAAGTTCATACCTAAACCTAACCTATATCAAATAATTTTAATCTTCTTGCCATATTCCTTGTGGGATTCAGAACCGTGCTTTGTTGACTGGCCCTGTCAGCGCTGGGTGAAATCCGTGGGAAGATAGCTCACCAGTAGTTAGTTAACGTTCAAGAAAACAAGACTAGCTAATCAAACAGGCCTCTAAATGAAAGCTAATGATCACAGCATTGCATTTATTGTATGTGTGCAGAGAACAAAGAGATGAGCTCCCTTTCATCAGTTTGAGTGTTTGAAGAATTGCGCTACAGGTCTTCATTTCATATGTTTTTGACTTTGAGAAAACTGAAGACAGATTGTTCAGTATGCTTGTAACACAGCATAACATGAAGTACTTTTTCATTATTAGAATGTGATTTATTGATTCATCTTATACGTTTCCACTTGTTCTCTTTTGCAGGTGCCAGACAGATTCCTGGAGGTTTCTGAGATCACCTTGCACGAGTTTTACAGTGCCATTTCTGCAGCCAAAGATTCAGACCCCTCTTGGAAAAAGGCCATATACAAGGTGATCTGTAAACTGGACAGCGACGTTCCAGATGAGTTCAAGACATCTTCCTATTTATAGACTGAAGTGGAGAATTATAGCCGTGAAGGAACTTGTCTAGAACTAGTGAACTAGTCACTTGACAGTATTATTTCATCCTTTCTTGTAGTGCATTTTAGTGAGGTGAAATGTAGATGTTGGATAATTAATCATGTTGCAGATCTGTGAAAACACACACAGACACATCATTTTAAATATTGATAAGCTATCTATAGTCTAAAATGCTGTATGTTCTACTTTTACAAACAAGCAATCATTCATAAGTATTAATGCTCTTGTGGTTTATTCTATTGTTTAGTGTTTACTTGTATAATCTGCCTCAACACATTTAGAGAGTTACTGAGTTTGTAGGTGTGTAAAAATGTTTACAAAGTGTAATCATTCTTTTGATATTGTGAAACTATAGTGTAGCCTGATTTAGCTGAACTGGAAGAGTTTTTTTTTGGCAATTACCGTCAGTATTAGTTTGCTTTTAATTCAATTTGATAGCTGTGTGTTGTGTAAACGTACATACGCTGTTGTTGTATGTTGCATAATGTTCTTTAATTATGTTGTAAACTTTTAGCTTGACAGAATGTGCATGGGAAAATAATGCAAGTAACTGTTATGGTTTCATTATCATGTATAAAGGTCATGTAAAGTACAATCATTTTCCGATATTTCATTCACAGAAATTGTACTGGATGATTATTAAAATTAAAGATGCACTAAATTATAATATAAAACTTGTGTGTTATGCTGTTCTTTGGCAATACATGAACATATTTTAAAGTTTGAAGAAGACACACACCAGGTATATGCTTTGTATTTGGTTGTAAATGTTTTACTCTCCCTATGAAAATACTGTGGCCCCTGCCGAGCCCCTAAGGTGCCTCTAATCCACGTGCACCAGCCAGCTGTTAAATGTCCCCCAAACTATGCTGTTCACATTGTTCACCGAAGCCAATTCAAGTCAACTTTCTAAGGCCTGCATTCATTGTGTGGCCGGTGCGGATGCGGACAACTGCCATGTCTTAAAAACAGCCACAATGCATTCCCTCCTAATGACTAACGCCCGAGGTGACCTCATATCACAGTTGTGCCACCAAAGCAAAATTCCGCAAACCCGTTGACTCTTTCTTCCAGGCACCCACTCAAAGCACGCTGATCGCAAACACACAAGCACATGCACACACAAGTATAGTGATGGCACAAAAATCACAGATGAGCTATGTTGGATGCCTTGGGCTTAATATAAACCAGAAAATCACAGCAGTGAATTAAATGTGATGAATTCAATTCAGTGACAATTGTTTATTTCACTCTGTTGTATTTAGCACATCAATACTTGTATGTCCACAGGTAATTGTATCCCTTAAACTTTAACAAAAAGGCAACAAGGTGCCTTTAAAATAAGAGAATAAAGACAGGAATGCACAACATCATGGACCACTTTTATAAACTGTTTCTTATCACTGTGTGAGATTACATTGTCTGTGTGCAAAACCAAACATTTAATAGGAAAACCAATTAGGCACCAAAGCACCAATTACATCAGAAATGATAACATTAAGGAAATTAAAACATTAGTTGAATTGGTTGATGACAAAGACTGGAGACAATAAACCTCACTAATCTTTTAATAGATATTTCTTTTCAATTAGATCTGTCTTCTTCAGTAAATTGATTTACATTCTCAGCTCAATTAAATGCCTCTGGTCGAACCAAAGTGCTTTGCTCAAATTAATTTGTTGTGTAACATTTTCTGAACAAGACTTGGTAACCTCTGATATAATGAAAGAAAACAAAGAAAATGCCTTCAGTTTGTTTGACTGCCTCTGGCTGACAAGGCTTCAACTTGAACAGCGGCAGCGCGATAGGAAATTATGTTCTGTATTAGAGAGTCTCAGATAAAACACAGCATGCTTTGTAATGAAGATGAAATGAGAAGTAAATGGCAACAGGGCGTCATAAAATGTAAACAAAAACAAATCTGTTCTGTCGTGGAACAGATTTGTGTTATGCTTTTAACCTCATAGAAAAGCACATTTATGAGAAAAAAAAACAACAAGTAAGGATTTTAATGAAGCTGTAGTTTTCTCAATCGCACACTGCAAGAGAAAAAATGAAGACAAAATTTGAATTCATCAGCTTAGTTCTTAGAGATGAACAGAAAAGAGTAACAGCATCACCTAGTGAATCTCTGGTGTAATACACGCAGCTGAGCTCGCCTCAAACTCAATTGACTCATCTCGCAAGTAGGATAATCTTTAGTGTATATGAATAGTTTTTTAGCCGATCACTAGTATTCTTTTAAAATTAAATCTACTCCATAAATCTGTTTTAATCCGTTGAATATGCAGCATCGGATTCTATTGTGTACAAAAGTCTCCACACAGGGGTGCACTTGTCACTGTGTAGAAAATGAACTGAGGGATTTTTCAACACTGATCAATTGTTTCAACCAGCAAGGACTTCAGGGAAGCGGACACTGTGAAATCTTTTATAATTGTCAACATTGTATTATACATTTGTGGGTTAAAAAAGCATGGCTGATTGTGTACAGTCAATGTATGTGTGTGGTGTGATATTAATGGGAAAATGAGCCAGTGTCTCCTTAGCAGGGTCCTGGAAAGACAAAGGCAGGATCAAACACCCCTGAGCTGGAGACAAAAGCAGCTGTGGGACCGGGGGCATTGGGAGAGTCCCTCTGTTTAATCTCCTGCTCATAGATACAGGCTTTTTGGCAGGCTCAGGGTGCAGGGAGCAATAGTGAGTGCAACTTGAGAATGGAGGCCACTGACTTTAGGCTGCCCTTCAGACAACCACTTCTTGGTGTAGTTTGGTGTGATCACCAGTAAATCTTTATTAATTTTAATTGGAGCCCCCATTTAAAAGAGCAATTAAAGCGGATTAATCGAGCCCATCCCGTATAATGTCTTCTGTTAATTAGTTTGTCAGCACTGTTTTAATATCGCTTAATGACTTCATATTTCAGGGATGACATTAAAGGGATGCTGAAGGAAAAGAAATGGGCTTATCACAATGCGCTGCTTTAATGGGAGATGTCCCCCGCCAGCGGGCAAGGTCAGGCCTGGGGCCGCTGGGGAGGAAGAGGCTTCAGGGTGGCACTGAGGCAGCCACCTCCAGGGAAACACTGCCTCACACACTGCCACACAGTCAATGTTGTACATACCCTCATTCACTCAGGCTACAAATAATTCTGGGATTGGGTAGAATGCAGAAGTGTTGATCCTCTGTTTTAGCTCTTTTGCCTTGTCTATTTTGGATAAAGATGGGAAAGTTTAGGGAAAACAGATGAGGATGAAGTAACTCAGACTCTCAGAATGATTCACTCACTCAAATTGCTCTGCAGACAACCAAGCCACCAGGATGCTGCATGCCAGATATCATATCTGCAGATCAACACTAACTGACAGCTATAGCAGTAGTGCCAAGAGTGCCAAAAGATTTTTTCATTTTCATTTTCACATTTGTTAATATCATAGATTTTGGCCACTTGTGGGACACATATCCATATACAACTTTCACAATCTGTTGCTGTTCCCGTCCTCATATCTGTATGAGCTAAAATACAAGACAAGGAATTAATTAGTTGTATTAGTTTGTTAAAATAATTCCTACAACAGATGGCGTGTCATTTTAGGTGTAAAGGGTGCATGTGTTGGGTGGGTGTGGTGGGAAAAAGGAGGTGCCATAAAAAAGAAATTCCTATGAAGGGGTTCCATGGTTTGAAAAAGATTAGGAGCCACTGTTGTTAAGCAAACCAACTAAAGTTGAACATCCACAAATACTAAATATATTTAATGGGTCTAATGCTCTACTTTTATTTTGTAATAACTTACAGTATAGGCTACTCCCTTTTTTGTGAAATACCAGATGTTTAACAGAAGCATTGATTAACTGAAAATGCTCCTCTGGTGGATGTTAACACAAAATTGAACTCCTTTTTAAAAAAGATTTGCTGCACAGTAACAGTGCCTCGCATAGTGCCTGCACATTAGCCCGTGATGCTCCCTACACAGTGACACTGAGCTAAAGGTGGCTCAGCAGCAAGAAGTTGATAAAAACCAACAGCACATCCTCCTTATTTCAGTTCTGGCTGGCGTGCATCCCTGCTAATTTGAGTGTGCCCTCGCACCTCCACTCTCCTCAGCAGATTCATAAATCTCATTCCCATTATCCCGCTAATTAGCCGGGATTACAGGAGCATGTAATGCCCCCGCTTCCCAATAGATTGATTGGAGGACGGTCTCTTTGTTTTGAAATCACTTCCTGATTGATGTACAGAGCCCTAGTTTGCAATTGTAATGGCCCAGATGTTAACAATCAAATGCGTTTCCGCTCCAGGAAGTAACAGTCTGTCATGGAAGAGGAGCCAGCCGAGCGTGTAACGACACATCACAGGAGTGTGGGGAAAGAGGGACTGCAGAGAAGGGGTTGGAGGGATGGAGGGATGAAGAGAGGGGGTTAGGTACTGGAGCCCTGGCTTGAATTGCTACTAAGAGGGGGCATAATGTCCATGCCCATATACTTCCATCTGAACAGTGTTGAAGCTTTGTGTTTTTGGTGACTTTTCTGGTTGTATTGGCTTTTCTGATGCTTTATTCTGATCTGGATTAGTTTTTTTTATTTCTTGAATTGGCCCTTTAATTATTTTAAACTGCAGGTGTCTGAAAAGTCCCATATTTATGACCATATTTAAAGGCTCACAAAAACTACCACAAAACTTCATCAGCACATTAGCGTTGAAGATGTTATCAGTGCCAGTTTCCACTCTGTCGAAGCGATCCACTTTGCAAACAGTAGAGGGCACTATTGTCTAACCAAACTGATTCCTTCGCCTTCCTCCTCATTCCTTTTTTCTTACCCTTCACCAATAAATCACTTTCCTGGATAGTTAATGGATATAGAAGCAGATCATGAGTGAGCTATCTGTGGGGCGATAATTTAAGTGAAGATCCCCACACTGATTGCAGTGAAAGGTTATTTATTTCAACAATAATGCAGGACACAAAGGGGGAATCTGGGCAAGATTACCAGCTAGGGTACGCTAGAGTGCTCATCTCCAATGGAGCAGCGTGTAAATTGGGTTCACTTTCCCCAATGAAAATACAGACTGCAGTTTATTTCAACTTTATGCACATGGAAGGCTGTGCTTCCCTCTCAAGGGTGGCTGGGGACTTAGATGGCTGTGTATATGAGCGGGGGTGGGTTTAGACCTTGAAAAATGCCCCTTTTGTCCCTGAGTCTCTGGAAGGCTGAACTATTGAGGTATGGTCCCCCATCCACCAGTTCCCACTCTCCTCTAATTAAAAAGCATGATGACAATAAGGAAATGGTCTAAAGCGTGTCGGCCTGAATAATGGACAGAATAAGCACAGGCTCCTAAATGGGACTGAGGTAAACTCTTTGTGTGTATCTTCCATTGTGTGCATGTTTGTATGCATGTGTGTTGTGTACAGTGGTGCTGGGCACTATTGATTGACTGTGTTGGTGGAGAACCGCAGGGCACAGAAGCCAGCTTGGCACAGATACTCCAGTTCTCCCCTCATGCAGAAAAATGCATGATTAAGGCCCAACTGACATGTCTAAAAAGTCCTGGAGAGAGAAGAGGAAATAGCTCCATATGCTGCCCCATGTGGTCACAGCATCCTGAAAGTATGGCACCACTCACTGTCTGGTTCTGCATCACTTCCAATAGCCTGTAATCACCGGGCTCTACAAACAATGCACTGGTCAACACATGCCACAGCAGAGTACAGGAACTTTGAAGGCTGCAGCGTACAATGCTCAGCACACTTGGGTATACAATGTATACTTTTACATGTCTGTCATGCTCCAGGCTTTCAACTATGCTGTCAGCCAAGATATGCATCGGACATGGATCCAATGATGTGTGAGATATAACCATTGGGTAAAGGATGGCAGCCCTTGAGCTGCATGATAAGCACTGTCACAGAGACATAACATATGTATCTATGCTATGCTTTGCTTAACGCTCCAGCAGGCTTTGGTTGACTTTACCTGGGGTGGCAGGTGAATTCCCTTGCCCAGTGCCATAGCTCAGGAGTGAGAGGATCAAAGCAGCAGTGTTTGAAGTAGTGTAGAGAATGAGTAGGTATGAAAAGCCAAGAGAGGTACAGTGAAGGGGCGTATTTAGGACTCCAAGGTTTGGACTCACCAGGGGGATCTCTATCCCCAGATGGGCCTCCTCATAATCAGACTCCTTCCTCAGGGTGATGGAAGCTAAGCAGCCCTCTCAGTGCATGCAGCCTTCCATCCAGATGGGTGGATCACAGGTCGAATCGTCCCAGACAACTGACTGGGGACATTTGGGTGGCTGGTCCCAGGGGGACAGCACGGGACAAGAGGGAACCTGCTGGAGACTGGCAGCTGCAGTACTCCCTCCTGGCCTAACACACCCGAGGGTGTGCCTGCTGCTCAGCTTGTGCCCCAGTGGCATGTGACAAATGGTGACATGCTTCTGCTCCCCTGCTTTGTTAGATCAGTGGCCCTGATTGAAAGCAACGCAGCAGGCATCTTTCAGATCCATATGTCTGCAAAAAGACAGAGGGAAAGGAACGACAGAGGGGGCAGACTCATCTGCAGCTTTAGCGAATGCTCAGACAAATGAAAATAAAGTGATATCATTCCAGCGCATAAACGTATGCAATTTTCTGCAATAATGGGGTACTGGAGATGAGCATGTGCACTGCCATCATTTTATTTACATATGGATGAGTCCATTTTTGTTTTTATGCACACCACTCTCTTCATTAAAATGTGCAGCTCAAGTCATTCAAAGGAGGATCATATTTCATAGAGGAATAAGGAGAGATCCAAAGGATTTTGAAGAAATAAAACAAGAAAGAAGACAACTGAGCCAGGCCTTCCACTGAAGTTCCAGCAGCCTTTATTAAAAGTGTGGCATGATTGATAACCTGTCAGTCATCGTAATAATCACGACCAATCCCGTCTCTCGCAGCCAGCTCTGCTTCCCGCCTTCATCCTTTATGCCCCTATCACCCCCAACACATCCACTTGCCATTGAAAACCTGTAATTGAATGAGTTTTTGTCATTATTGTGATTAATCATATTAATTTGAACTAATTAAGAGATGGTTTGAAGTTATGACAATTAGATTAATGAAATTAGTTTTAACTTTTTTTTACCCAACCTAATAAAAAAGGGAAAATCAGACCAGGACTGTTATGAAACAGTTGGCAATCTGGATTTTGGGACTAATTGAATGTCTGATTTTATTAATGATGAAATTTATAAAAGTCCTTGAGGGGGAAATTAACGCAGATTCAACTGCTAAGAGTGTAAAATTAATTAAAATTCCTGGAGATATTCCTGTCATTAAAGGCACAGGCCCTGTTAACCCTGATCCTACTGTGAATGGCTAGTGTGTACACACAGGGGCTCTCCACAGTGACTGGAGGGAGATATATGGGTTTTTAGGGATGACAGATAAGCTTCCCTTAACTGAAGTTATTAGGGGTTCAGTGCTGGAACTCTTTGTATTTGTTCAGGTTTTCCCTTACATTATTTCTTTACACTATAGATCCCAATCAAATTTAGAATACAATTCAAGATTCTTGTAGTCATTTTGAGAGCTCTGCATGGTCAGGCACGTGCCTGCAGTAGGGAACTACTTCAGCCCAGAAACATATCATATCATATCGTCTCAAATCATATCATATCATATTTATCATATCAATAGGCATTTTAAATAGGCTATTAATGATTTCAGAGTAAAAACAAAAGCTACATAAAAAAATGATAAATGTGTGAAAATGGAACAGATGAAAATCAGTAGCTGCAGCAGAGATTAAACTGCTGGTGTGTCGACAGCCGCAGGAGGGCAGAGCTCCGGTGACACTCTGAAAAAGATGCATGTTTAATGTATACCCTTACTGGGAAGTGTCAGGGGATGTGGGGGGTTTGGTCGCACCTTGGCCGGGGCTAGCAGTTTGTGAAAAGTACAGTAAAAAGATAGAATATAATAAATATCTATGTCATTATGGCTTAAGGTTAATATTAGGCCTATTGTACCTCAGCATAGGTGGAGAAAAAAAAGGTTGCGTATACCTTAATTAATCACCCGTTTAGCGCCCAGCAGGCTAAGTGATCCAAATCAAACACACCCAACAGGTGCATGCTTGGTCTGGCTAACATGCTAATTGCTAGTGAGGCCTTTCTGTGGTTTGTGCCTGCTCTGCCACAGTTGTGACTGCAGAGACTTATTGAAAATGTTTGAAAAAAGTGGGACAGAGAGGCTGAGACTGGTTATAGTAGGACGGAGAGGCTGAGTGAACTGGAGCAGATTGAGGAGGACACAAGGCGCACAAGACTCACAGATGTCAGTTGAGTGCAAAAAGCACACTGTGATAGTTATAGACAACCTATTTCTATGGTAGTAATTCTCTGCAGAGGACAATGTCAATGTTGCTAGCCAACAAAGCGTTGGTGTGTGTGTGTGTGTGTGTGTGTGTGCACGCTAAGCAGTGTGTAAAGTCTGTGCATTCTCTCCTTTGCATAATATGTGTGTTTCTGGTTGCAGATGCTGTGGAGTTTATATAGTTTATACATCTCGTGTTATCTGCCTCTGCAATGTTTTATTCTACTGTCGATTCTATAAGAGGTGTCCGGTTATTTTATTTATATGGCTTAATTGCTTGTTGCACCCGCCACAGTGTCCATAGGCTATTTATTTATTTTCGGTCAGTTTTGTTTAATTTGTTTAAAGTGTGAGTTTTGTCTCCTTTCTAGTAAGGCTACACTGGGAAAGGCAACTGCAAAGACAGCAGTTATGTCCAAACCAATGGTAAATACAGTATGTCCAGTAATTTGGTTTATGACTAAATACCTGCAAAACTAATGACATTTGCATCAGCCTCAGCTGTACTAAGTGTTAAGTTCTGATAAGGAAAAGTTAGCATACTAACACACTAAATTAAGATTGTGAACATGGTAAACATTAGACCTGCTAAACAGCAGAATGTTACAATGTTACCATGTGTGCCATGATTAACCTGCCTTCAGGTAGTCATACATTGTGATTGTCAGGTTACCGCATCAAGTAACCAAGGGTAATAAAAAAAAAAAACACTCTAAAATACCTTGAAAATGTAGCACATTGCACAACAAACTCTTGAGCCTTTATTTGCAATATCCCAATATTTGTCAGGAGAAGATGATACTTAACTTTCTTGTGCTACCACCAAATAAAAAAGTTAATTTCCATGTGGGTCAAACTGCAGTTTTTTGGGTCAATTCCAAGCAATCCCTGTCCTGTTGCTTGGCCGGTGCTAGTGATTGACACCCAGGTCAACCCCTGCCACTCCGGGTGCAGTGGGGGTCTGACACTTGTGTTGCACGGGCTCTGCGCGCTTCTTCAGCTCTGCATATTCACCAACCTGTCTCCCTCTCTGCAGGCCAATTCATAATTAACAGCTGTTGGCTTGTCAAGAGTGGCCCTGGCCGTGGCACACACACATATATTTATATTCACTGTGAAGACCCCCTTGCCATGGATGGATTTCAGAGGCCATGAACCCATCCTCTTTCCCTGAATGATAGACACTCACCTGAAAGCTCAAATACATACTTAGTCAACCTGCTCTCTCACCATCCCACCACCTTCCACTTCTCTCTCTGTCTGTCTCTCTCTTTCAGTTTCCCTGCATCTCTCTTTTTCTCTTCTCCCTCCTGCTCAGCACCTTCTGCCACCATGTCAGGAATTTTTGCATTAAGTCCAGTCCGTCTGGCCAGCGATGAGGCAATATGAAAATGAAGTGTGGCCGCGGCTGGGCCTTTGCTATGTGTGTTTGTCATGTCTGTTTAGCTGAAGTTGAAATGTAAATATAGACCACAGGAGATCTCAGCTGCGATAGGCTGCTTGAAATTCTAATAAACAAGTAGCTGTCCACCTGTAATAAATGATACCCATAAAAAGGGGTGATTCCTTGAGCAGATAAAGATGAAAAGTAATTGTTTGTGCTCACACAAAATTAATCAGATCAAAACAGGGGCAATCATTTTAAAGAGACACCAGACCCATAAAAACGGCAAAGCTGTGATAAAGTATTGGCTATCAGGCATGCAGTCTGGAGGTTAACATTACAATAATATGGAGGGCCAGTATTCATGTGGCTGGAGATAGGATTATTGCATATATTCAAAGAGGGGAAAATGTTTATGGTACATACGTATACAAGCAGAGGTTCACAAAGACATTCAAGGCACAAGGTCATAAGCAATGGAGAGATTCACTGCAGGGTGGCTATGAAGTGATGCAAATAAAGAGCAAAACTGTTACAAATGTTTAAACACTTAACAATATGAATATTTAAATTTCTGTAAAGAGTGATTATAAATGATGATCCATTTACAATTTAAGTGGTATCAATGAAGAGAGATCAATACATTACATAAATCATTTGAATAATTAATATAAATAGTAATTAATCTGGTGTATTAATCATTTATGAAATAATAATTACAAGGGCATGCTCAGCGTTGTACCTGATGGCATTTGTCTATCACCATTTTCACATTTGTGTAAAAAGGATGAGGTTTGCATCTTGTTTGCTTTGCCATTGCTGCCATCACTTGTATTGAAACGAACACACTTGCGGTGCCAGCCAGGGGTGTTCCCCTTACCCAGATGCCATAGTGATCAACACACACAATGCGTGCCATCCGGTCTGAGGGCCCAGATATGATAGACCACCTGGAAAGAGAAGAGGCAATGCAAACATGGTTATTTTCACAGCTTTGATATGCTAAACACACACAATCCACTCCAGCAAAGGGGCCAATTTCTGTTGCTCAGTGTTTAGTCATACACATAGTGAGGACATAGAGGAGCTCTGTTCAGCTCTTATGCACTGGCTGTGGTCCTATGCAATGTGTTTACCAGAGCAGTGGAGAGAGACCCTAGTACACACAAACAACAGTGAAGCTCAGTGCCCACTGGCCACCTTGGAGACCATCCATACTCTATTTCTAGCATGAGGACATTTTCATTTTGTACAATAATGTCTGTTTGAATAATTAAATTCTCCCTTTTGCCTTTTCCAAACTCAATGTGAGAACTAAATCCTCTTTCTTATGTCAGTGCTCTTATCTTATGATGTTTCATATGGTAAAAGATCAGTGCTTAGAGGGTCAAGATGCTCAGATGAAGCTCTAGTCGCAGCTTGCTCGAACAATTTTGCTCCATCAACTCACAATGACCTACTTTTTTATCTGAGTACAAAGCTGCCAAACTCAAGTACAATGAACTCTGAGGGTGTCAAATAGAAGAGATCAACAAGTCTTCCATTTAGCAGCTGTCCTAATTGAGTGGGTGATGAGGCTACAGCTCCTCTGGAGGGTATTGTATGCTTTGGCAAGTGTCTCATCTAGTTACAGGCAAAAGATTGCATTTGAAGTGAGGGAGAGCCAGCAGCCAAAGGCAGCACTTGTGTGCAAGTCTTAACACCGACCAAATTCCCTGCTCTCTTTATTCTTGTCTGGCAGGTCGTAATGGAGTTAATTGTACAATAAAAGCTATTCTCTAAATCATTTCCTCTCTGTCCATACAAGATTGATCACGGAGCCAATCTTTTCTACTGCTGTAATTTTCATATTTAATGAGCGTGACTCCAAAACTATTACACTAATTAGTCAAATCTCACATATCGGTAATGATGCTCGCAGTAATTAATATTGTATTTAATTAAAAAATGACCCATTTCAATGGCTTGCATGCAGGCGTTGCTGGTTGGTTTGCCTGCGGGTAGGAGGGGATGTTAGAGAGGGGGGAGGATGGGGGTTGGGCTGTTGGACAGCACAGTGGAGATGGATAGAGAGCTAGAAGAAATGGGGAGAAGTGGGTGGGGGTGTAGACAGGTGTAGGTGCTGTGAGTGGCTTTCTCTCTAGCTGTGCCGCTGCAGATTTCCAGTTTCCTGCAGCATATGTCTGTGTGGTTAGCATGTGCTCGAAACCCCCTCTTTCTTTCACTGGAGGCAGTCAGCCTGTGTGATTTATGTGGGGCCCCTGTCCCACTGTGCATACACTGGAAAATCTCCAGTTTACACAAGAATTGCCTGAAAAATGAGATCTGTGACTACATTCTTTTCATTAGTGGCTTACGTTAGCGTGGAGCCTGGGAGCCTCTGAGCTCCTAATGATGCGCATGCAGGCCCATAGCCTCCCAGCTGCTCTCAGGCTCTCATTACCTGCAACACTCATGTCACAAACACTCTTATTTAATTTCATAACAATTAAAAAAGGAAAACAATTGCTAAACTTGTGCTGCTTGAGGCAGCTGAGTGCTGTGTTCAATGGCTCAAACAAAATGTTTGTGCAACAAAACACACACACGCACGCACGCACGCACGCACGCACGCACGCACGCACGCACGCACGCACGCACGCACACACACACACACACACACACACACACACACACACACACACACACACACACACACACACACACACACATAAATACAGCTATAAAGCAAAGCCATAAAGAAAAGCTATATTTTGATATTGTATTCCATGCGATACACATCCAAAGAGCGCCGAGATAGGAAACAACATTAGGATGGATATACTACAATGAGATTTTATTACCAGGGGACTCAGTTCACAAATGCACACTTAGAAAACACAAACCATACCTGTCTATCTGTATATTGACAGATATTCTCTGCATGTGGTCTATACGCCTGCGCTCCTACAAACACAAAAACAACATTCAATCTCTCTTAGAGCATAAGAACATGCAAAGACCAGCCTCTTTCCCCTCCTCCCCCTCCTCCTCCTCCTCTCCACCTCTCCAGCCATCAGTAACAAACAATGATGCTCTTGTTCCCGGGCAGCAGTTCAGTTCTCTTATCTAAATAAGATTTACCCTTCATTTAAACGGGGCCTCCATCAGTTTGGAGAGATGGCAGAGGAGTAGTCAGCGGGATAGAAGACCTAGGGGCACCTCATTTTATCTTTATTTATGTCTCTCTGCCTCGCTCTTTACCCAGCAGCAGGACTGGGTGTGCACATGCCACCACCGAGACGCACTCAACAATGTAATTGGGGTGATGAAAAATTATCGTGATTGGGGGCATTGCCTCTCTCCCTCTCATCCACCTCACCGCCCTGTGCTCCCCAGCCCACACCCACTCCTCCCAACACCCTCTCCCCGACCAGTAATAACATCTCCGGGCCCATCTGTCACCATCTAATGTGACAAAGTTTTTATCGCATGTATTAAGGCGGCCAGATTAAAAAGTAAATACGGCAATCTCACCAGGCCCCTGTGCTGGCAGGTTATGGCGCATTTCACGGTGGCCTGAGCACCTCATCAGTGCTCCGCCGCCTGTGCCCCTGGCAGGGAAACAAACAGGCCCCCAGGGAGCAGAGCCTGAGGGGGGTGGAGGTAGAGGGGATCGTGGTGGGGTTGTGAGTGAGTTGCGGTTGGCTGCAGGGGGAGAAGAAGGGGATGGGAGGTGCTCGGCAAGCAAGGGGGATTGGGGTTAAGGAGATGTTAACGGATACCATTAATGTTATATGTCTTCTTCCCCAAGAGGTAGGCGGCAGCCTATATTGCCCCTTTGTTCCCTCCACATTTTCCCCTCTTGCTCTCCATGGGTTAAGAGTGTGGAAGAAACCGAGAAACTGTATGGAAGGGGAAGAGGCGGAGGGCCAAGATACCCAAGGAGATACGGTACCACAGCTTTCTGAAAAAGGATTTCATATAACAACTAAAATGCTGAATTGGATTTTGATTCTCCCAAACTTCACGCTCTCACCGGGAGATTCATCCGTGGTGTGGTCATGCTCTCTGTCATCCTCTTCCTCCCTGCTTCTCTCTGCATCCATGGTCAGTGGCTTGTTTCTAAAGTAGGGTATTTTCCATCTGGCCCATCCATCCCAGCTCTGCACTCAGGAGGAACACACTCTGGCTCTCAGCACTGCGGCTGGCAGATGGGGAACTATATGCAGTATGCCTGTCAGATTAGCTCCTGTAATGGCTCATTTGGGCTCCTATGAGGAGATATTAGCACATGTGTTCCATACGTCTGTGCTGAGCTCCATTACACTACCAGGAGAATCCTTCATAAACACAAAACACACACCTCAGGAGCCACCTTAACAAGGGAGACCGACTGATACAGGGTAGTGAGAGTTTTCTGGAAATGTTACGCCAAAGTACAAGATGACTGAACAACATTGACTCTGGAAGACTCTGGACAGCAATTCAAAGCATGAAAAGTGCTGTTTATTTGTGTCCCACACACTCTTAGGTGTTTTCTTAATGAAGTGGCCAATGCTGCTTTGAATAAAGCTTTAATGAATCTTAGCGGCAGCAGGCTTGGCAGAGCAGCCGACAGAACAGGGTGTGGAGATTGTCAGCCGAGCACCTGGGATAGCTGGGCTGCGTGCTGGGCTGCATGGCTGACAGGCTGGCTGCTGACAGCTTTGTGACAGGTCAGTGTCTGTGCCGGAGCGCTATCTGTAGCCTCCTCCAGAGGGAGAGCCAGCGAACATGTGTAGCTGTCTCTCTGCCTGTCATTAGGGGCTGCTTAGCGAGAGGGCCCCAACGCGCCAGTTCACAATTAACTTTGCAGGGCGCTGGGTGTGACAGTCAGTGGATAGTGCAGGATGGTGTCGGGCCAACAGCGAGGACAGGGCGGCCGCTGTGCTGCTCCCGTCTGCAACAGATGCTAGTTCAGATGCCCGGGACCTCTATGTCACTGACCAGTCTCATTGCCACCACACTCCATGGACCTGAGATGGCACTTGGACAAAGACCAGGAAATTCAGTGGCAGCAAATACTCTATACACGTGTCTCACTCTGCATAATGTAGTGGAATGGATCACTGACAGCCTAGTCTGCTGTGTAGAACTAAATCTACAGTACAGTTTAATAGAGTAACATACATGCTGTAGGTCAACAAAGTAAAATGTCATGAGGTGCTCTCATGCAACATCCTGTATTCCATCTGCCTACACTGCAAGTCTGAACAAAATGCCGCTGCATGCATTGTCATAGCAATAGATGGACACACTGTTCTGCATTGAGGACTTCTCTGTCAAGTCTCAGCAGTTCAGCGCACTTGTGTTTGCGTGCGAGATAGAGAGTGCATTCGCATTTGTACAGTGAGCGTGATGTGCTGACAGGCTGCTGATGTCTGCCAGCCGGGCCACACTGCAGACGGAGGACACCCATGGTGCTGAAAAGGCCAGGGCCAAACACTTAGAAGTCAATTCACCAGAAAGGAGCTCAAGAAAGGTCAAGTGGACACATTACTGCATTCAGTGAGGAAGACATGGGCTTTATAGGGCGGAAGAAATCAATTCATAATCTCCTAACTGAAGGTTTTTCTGTGTGCGTGCACATCTGCTATATCTCTCTTTTTCTAGATGTGTGTATCACAATGCTATATTATTGAATGACCTATTGTGTATCCCGTCTTAACACACACAAACATACATTTTAGTCACAACACTCACCTTATCCAACTCCAGTGTGTTGAACTGAGAATCCAAATAGCACAGTTGAGTTGCAGGCAGTGACTATAATACCACATAAATAAAAAGAAGCAATCGCAGTGCTATTTAAAGGTTGGAAAGAAATATTTTACACACGGTAATACAACGCACCCAGGTACACAGTGCAGAGGAGGACTATCTAATAAGGTCCTAACAGATTCAGTTGGGTTTTTTTCAGCACCTCAGTATTTCTGCCAAGTGGCCATCTATCATTGATTCCTGTAGCCATTGTGATCAGGTATGTGAATGACCTCTCATTAAGTCAAATGCAGCAGATTAATCAGGGCCAATGGGTCCTGTTCAGGAGCAGGATGGGAGAAGGGGGAGAGACATAATGACTGGGGTATGAAATGAGATTGAGAGAAGGAGGAAAGGAACGCAAAGACAGAGGAGAGAAATGGATCATCCTACTGAGGCAGAGAAAGGTGAGAGCAGAGCCAGGAATGAGTATGCAAACTGGGGGACGGATGTAGCTCCAACACTTACTGAATTACTCAGTTCATTCTGCTTTAAAATATTGTCTGGACATACAGGGTGATATAGGGAACATATTACCTATTCATTTAATTTTTTATGTTTTTTGCAGTAACAAAAAACTAATAATGCAGATACAACACACATCAATTTGTTTTAAAAAGAGAGACACATGTAAAAAACTGAGAATTATCTGATGTTTAAAATAACTGATGGAAAAAATGAGAGATTGATTGAAATGTTGCTACTTTTAAATGAACTGTGAAATATTTAAGATGATATTTGAAAAAAAAGGCATTCATTAATAATGTCAGTAGGAGACAACCTGGACTTCATTTTTTAGGTTCATTCGGATAGATTTCTTTTGCATTTAACCAGTTTTGTTAATCATGCCCATTTTCAACACCATTTCAGATGTGATTAGTTCACTTAGTTGGGCACACTTATCAAAAAGTTGAAATATAATTTACTATTCTATATTATGGTTCAGGTTCTGCCCCCCAGTACAGTATAGAGAATGCCAACACATATTTGTGTTTTGAATATACTACTACTACTACTACTACTACTATATTATACAAGAGGCTACAGAAACATAACCATACGTAATATATACAGTACTACTACTGTACTGCCTATGCACTATGGACTTCTCTACATATAGGTGCCTGAAGTTGTGGGAAGTTTGCTCTGTTGCATATGTTTCAACCTTTTTTCCTCTCAGAGCACCAGCATTTGTGTGTTAAATGTACTGTGTGTACCCACTTAGCACACCAGTCAAACTGCTAATTTAATAACTCAGCTGACATGACAGTGTTCATTTTGGGTTAATATTTTGTAAACAAAATTAAGATTGACATACAGTAGTTTTAAATCAGTTTCCTTCAACATAAGACTGAGCTGTTATTTGAAAAGACATGAAATTGAAACAAAGTTTGCACTTTTGCTCTTTAAATATGTTTTTGATAAATCTGTATCTGTAAAGTGATTTCTGTTTGTGTTTTAGTGCTACTGACATTTAGCTGATAATAGTGTTTTTGCACTTACATACTAACATACTATGTCTCTCTTATGCTACAAATACATAAATTCTTCCTTTGGATGAAGGTTGCAAATAGTCAGTGTTTTAAAAACAGATTATTTTATCTTCAGCCGCTATTCAGTAAGAAAAGGCTTTTACGATGACACATATTATTTATATTATGATAATATATAACATAAATTCTTAACCCATACTCTGCCTAAGTCAGCAATTATTTAAAAAAGCAGGCATCAGTGTTCTAACCTAAGGATCCCAACACTGAAAATAAAGGGAGAGTAAAAATTCCCGCTCAGCTTACAAAAACAGGTGCGTCACGCCTTTTCAGAGCAAGGCAGTCATAATATTTATCATAATCCAAGAAAAAAATCCAAATCTGTCAATCAACCACACACAAACTAAAAATCTTATAATGTGTTCTGTCTCTCTGCCTGTTGACTACTGATAATTCCCTTTGTCCTGTGTGTATGTGGTCACTTGAGATCGCCCTTGTACAGAGTTGAATATTGACGGGTGGACAAGGTCAAGAGCCAGCAGCCCTCCCACCTTCTCGTGCATGGCAATTAACATTGAAGCAGTGGGAGGGAGGGGCCTGATTTCATCAGCCAGTCAAAGCGCCAATCAACTCTGATTGGCTCTTCTTCCTCTAGTGTGGATGCTGCTGGGGGTGGGTGGGGGGCAGGTGGGGTGAGGGCATAGTGGTTTGAAGGGTACCTACAGTGATGGTTGGTGGGGAAAGGGGTGTTTAAGCTTTTAGCACAACTCCCACTACTTAGCGTCTTTGTTTAGCAAAATAGTATTCCTGATTTAATTAACACTTCAATTAGATGTGATTGCATAAACACTCTGCTAATAACAGCAGAAACGCGCTTGTAAGCGGTGCAACATTTGAAGGAGTTTTTCTCATTATGGCAATGAGAGCAATCTTGTTACACAAATGATAATTAGGTGTCATTAGCACATACAAACTGGGTTAATTAGGGAGCAGGAGCACAAACACTTGAAATGGACTGATCAAAGTTCCAGTCTGTCAGCCTAAATCCAGCTGAGGGTAGGGCCGCAGAATAATCATCACTCATATCAGCTACAGAGCCGGACCCAAAACAAAATATGAATACACAGAGAACCATCCATTATGGAATGTATTTTATCATACTCTCAGGCTCCTCCTTATCATACCAAGTTGTTTCCTCTTTATTCATGGAATATTCCTGTGGTAATCTGTAGCTGCTCAGAGCATCCCTCTACTGCTACAACAAGATGGTAGACTCACACCTGAACTTTGATACTCTTTAGAATAATTGCATATCAGCATACAGCATCACCGTGGTGCACACCAAACAAGCTCTTATGCATGGCAAAAACCCCAGTGTTTGCATAAGCCCATTTATTATGAGTGATAGCGCTGCCTTCACTGACATTTTGTAAACTGGAAGCGCCTAATCTTGTTTGGGCTTGATACTTATTAAAATACCAGAATAGTCAGGCAGCTGATGTCCAAAAGCAGCGCTGACCAAATATAAATACATTTGTCTTGTGGCGGGCTGGCTGGATGGCTGGGTGCGTCTGTGTCCGACGTGCTGTCTGAGGTGAGAGGAGCCCTGTGGCTGCCTGCCTCAGTCACATGATTTATGATCTTAAAGTAGCAAGCAGGAAGACATGGCTGAATATGAAAAAGTTCACCATGGCTGGCCAAAGAGCAAACCTGCCTTCCCGCCACAGCCGGCTTGAACAGTGGGGCCAGAGGAAATGCTGTCAATATCCCATGAAGACAATCATATGTGTGCTTCTATGCAATAAAGGCAGGTAGAGGGGGCCTGTGATGGTGGTGTGGAGGTTAGTAGCTGAAGACAGGTGGGGGTAGTGTTGCCGAAATAATTGAATTCTACAATGGCTGGCAGATATCTGAATGTGACTTTGTGCAGCTCCAATCCTTTATCCCTTCCCAGTCCGAGTATTGACAGCTAAAAACAACAGCCATTATCTGTTAATTACATTAACATTTTATCAGCGGTGGGTTGGTGGTGTGCATGTCCCGCAGCTGGAAGATAGCTGTCAGTCAGCAGCACGAGCATTGAGGGGAGTAGAGAGGGGGCTGGAGGAGCAGGCTCCGGAGATGCAGCCCTGCAGGAAAAAGGGCTTTCTCCCAGTTGCCCTGCTGCCCCCATGCCCCTGCCCCCTCCAGGCCTAACAGGGAGGGGGCTGACAGGGGCTCGGCACCACCTCCTCAGTTGTCCTGTCCACAGAAGACAGGCCAAGATAACCGCTGACACCTGCCAAGCTATCCAACCCCAGGGCCAGAGACGCACCGATTCAAACAATCTACTCAGGACAATGGACTTGAGACACATGTAGACGTGTGATCAATGTCACACTGCAGCTCTCAGTGAGAACTAAGGGTGGAGCTGTTGGCTCTACAGCCCTCTGTTACAACTGTAAATGTACTGGACTCCTTTTGGAGCTGCCTGTGTACATCAATGAGCGCTGCTCTCTGGCTCTGTTGGCCCTGCAGCTCTTTTCTCATTACAGCTCTCATATGTTTTATTTATGCCGTCTGTAGAGTGTCCAGATCTGCCTGGGCACTGGCATGGATGCCAGTGCCAAACAGAGGACAATAAGAGCGGGTGCCAGCTAGCGCTGCAGGACTTGGCAGTGGACTCTGTGCGATGGTCCCAGTCAGGGATCGGAGAGATGGTTTCTACTCTGCCTGCAGGTCTTTGGGGTGATCCACAGACCTCAATCACATTACCCCCCGGCTTGTGGGGCTCCCGCTGTGGGGACTTGGCCCTGCCCCTTCCCGCTCCTGGCTCTGTTTATTGATTGGAAGCTGACTTATAACTTAATATTTCACCTGCTTATTTCCCCCACTGAGGCTGCTTCCTGTCAGAGGGGCGACGGAGGGATCAATGGGAACCTTGTCTGAGCAGTGGAAGGTCCCGGCAGGGGTCGGCCACTGATTGACAGTAGCCCTGCATCCAGCTGGCAGCAGGACAGCTCACGGTCAATGAGAAAAGCCATGTCACTCTAGCCATATTGGGTCTCCTCACAATTAACAACGTTACCTTGTTTGTACATGGAAGGGTGCTGTAGTGTCCAGTCACTGAGGGGTTAAGGCTGGACCAGCAGCAGGGCTGAATTACACACAAACACATATAACAAACCATACACAAAAAATGCTAAGAACCACTGCTGACAAAGAGAGAGTAAGAAAGAAAGAGATATCAAGTGTAGTAATCAAAATGAAAAATGGGTCTCGGGCTACTTTAAACAAGAGCTAATTTATCACCAGAAAGTACAGATAAGTAGCCGAGTTGTTGCCATTCAGTAAGTACCCGTTCTGCACCAAATTATTCCACCCCTGCCTGCGTGCAACCATAAATCATACACTTCCACACATCTTTTCCTATTAGCAGCCGTGTTAGGCATGGGCGCGTGCTCAGCTACCAAACACAGACTAATAGGCTACAACTTTTAATTTTGAGAATGCAACTCCCCCTTCAACACCCCCCCTCCTCCAATCCCTCATTTTCTAGTAACCCCCCCCCTCCCCCAGCCACCCAACTCCTGCAGCTCCTCACAGAACAATATTCACATTATCACATATAGGAGCATGACACAATCATGTTTATCACCTGGTGCCAGCCATTCAAGAGCCTGATTGTAATGCTGTCCTCCCCCTTAGTCCTCGTTTTGTGTGGTGTGACTGGGGGGCTTCACGTTACAGACAGGAGCACAGCCCACCACTATAGATAGAGCTGATCTTTTAGCTCTGGACACAGGGAGGACACCTGCTAGCACTGCACTCCCTGGATGTAGACTAGACCCATCAATAGAAAGGACTGATATAACAAATAAAATAAGATGTACTGAACAGTGAGGGGCTGTGTTTTTAACATCACAGTTTTGATGCAAAGAAAAAAAAAACTCCTTACCTTCAATGTGCATATTCAATTTATTTGTTTTTTTGAAGATCAATAAAAGTAGTATTAAGGGAGAATTCACTGATTTTTATACACTTACAAAATTCTAAATAAATGTGCAACTTTTTGCTGTCTGGTGTCTGCTTTTATTTTGACATTTAGGGAAATATGTTTATTCGCTTTATGGTGAAGATTAAGATGAGAAGGTCAATTCCACTCTTACTATCCCAAGCAGCCTAATAGCTTAGCTTAGCATAAAGACTGGAAACAGAGGGAAACAGCTAGCTTGGCTCTGTCTGACGGTTACTGTACGTACACACCGCCGACGACTTGAGCTGCAAAGACGCTCTGGCCGCCCTGTCAAGGATGCTTGTCAAAAAGTACGGGGAAGCTTTTTGACGCTTTGGCCGCTCTGACGTGGCAGCATGTTCGATCATGTTCAACACACGATTGAAGAAAAAGCACAAGCAGCCACTGCACGGCCAATACACTGACACTAGAAACCTTTTATAAATGACATATATAATGACAGAATTTGTATTGTTTGTTGGTCGCAGCGGTGTCTGTTAGCAGTTAACTCGCTCGTTAGCCGCTGAACCGCAGCAGAATGCAGGCAAAGTGAGCAGCCGCGAGCTGTTGATCTGTGCAGGACTTCACTGTGAGCGGACTGTTTAGAGACGATGTGACCGGCAGGTAACGTTAACTGGTCTCTATAAGCAAACAACGTCATATCATAAATGTGAAAGACGTCTATATTCCGATTGGTTGCTGGCGTTTGCCGCTGCTTGCCGCTGAACCGCGTCATAGCTCATTACCATAAAGTTGACCTACTTTCAACTTTCTGATTGACGCTCTGGTCGCTCAAAACGGCCATAACGCGACGCCAACAGATTTGCCGCTCCTTGCAGCTGAGAGAAGCCAGCTTTGAGCTTCCATTGAAAATTAATGACTTCCGGTAACTTTAGAAGCTCAAGTCGGCCGCGGTGTGTACGTACAGTTACAAAATCTGCCCACCAGCACCTCTAAAGGTCACAAATTCATACAGTACCAGTCAAAAGTATGGACACTTTTGACTGGTACTAAATTACTAAATCTTGTTTCGTGCAAAAACTGACATGTAGGGCCAAAAAATTACAATATGACTTTTTATTTTTTTTAAATTGTATTCAACCTTTAACCTTTATCATTTTATTGTCACTGCTATTAGCTAAGAAGACACATAATCCCCTGTGAAACAACAAATTGACTTTTCTACCCTTCGGTTTTTGTAAGATTAAACAAACAGGATACAACAAAGGGAAACTTTTTATTTTTCAACCTGGACCCAATTGTCCCATGTTCTTGTGTCCAAGTGACTAATGGGGACAACAATCTTTAAAATTGGTCCTGTATTGAGCCCTGCAGCCGGCTTCAATGTAACCCTTCGAAGCAATTGCGCACAGTTAATGTACATCCACTAAATTATAAGTGTCTGCCAACATTATAGAAAGGACCCTACAGAGTAATAATAAAAATGTTTACCTTTCGCTTGATCCGGTCTGTTTGTTATTGTGTCTAACAAAATCTCGCTCAAGGAGAAATCTTGGTTCAGAAATCTTGTGTGGCCTCTTCCACATTGTAAAAATCATCTAAACATTCAGTCATGACATTGAAGATAGATAACACTAAGTTACCTTTTCTGTACTCCAACACAACAAACCAGCACTCCTCTCTCCAACTCTCACATTTCCACCACTGTCTTCCGGCAACAATTCACCTCTTACCTTTCAAAATGAGGCTTGTCATTGAGCGAGACTTAGTTAGACACACAAACAAACTGGATCAAGCGAAAGGTAAAAAAAAATATTTTATTTCTTTGTAGGGTCTTTTCCATAATGTTGTCAGACACTTATTGTCACTTATTGTAACAATATCAACAATCTCATTGGCATAAACAAGCACTTTTAGTGGACTTGTTTAGTGGATAATTGCATTAACAGTGCATAATTGTCCCGAAGAATTACATTGCAGACGGCTGCAGTGCTCAATACTGGACCAATTCAAAAAAAGGTTGTCCCCATTAGTCACTTAGACACAAAAACATGGGGAAATAGGGTCCAGGTTGAAAAATGCAGATCTTTCCTTTTAATTAGTGAGCTTTAGAGGTGCTGGTAGGTGAATTTGTTTTTACCTTTGGACAGAGCTGGGAAAGCTGTTTCGCCCTGTTTCCAATCTTTATGCTAAACTAACTGGCTCCTGGCTCAATCTACATAGTTAACGGACAAATATGAGAGTGGTATTGATCTTCTCATTTAACTCTCAGCCAGAAAGCGAATAAACGTATTTTCCAAAATGTCAAACTATTTCTTGAAACAATCTTAAGGAAAAAAACAAATATGCTTTTTTTCTAAATACAGACATGATTTTAAATGATCCACACCCCCACTCCTAACCCTCTCCTCAACGGAATAACAACAACAGCAAAACAATGGCCAGTGCAATGAATTCATCACAAAGACTTGTGTGCTAGACCGGGAAGTCCCAGGGAAAACAGTATCGCTAGCCCCAGTCAAATGCTAAGGGGACGTTATACGTGATGGATGGAGTCTTTGACTTCCAGTAGAAGTGGCATGATGGCCTGGCATCTCTCTGAAGTGCTCCGCTCGCATTGTGACCAAATCCTGTTATGTCCCTGTTTCATTGTGGTGACAGCATGAGGAATGCTTGGTTTTGTTCTCCCCACTGTTGCTATCCATCATGTATGGAGAAAGAGAGCGCAGTGGCACTGCTTTCTACCTCCACCCCCCACCCCCGCACGCACACACACACACACACACACACACACACACACACACACACACACACCCACACACACACACACACACACACACACACACACACACACACACACACCTTTCCCTGCACACTCCTCTCTTTTTCTCTCTGTTGAGACATCCTGTCTTTGCCACAGTGCCCCCGGCCCCCTCCTTTTCATCTACACGTGTGTTGTTAAATTATCCCTCCTGTTTTTCACATACTCCACACTCCATTCCAAGGGAGCTCTTTTTATGGGGCACGTGAAAGGACAGAAGAGGAGGTATGTGCTGCAGCTCTATTCAGAAACACTTAGCTCGTAAATACAGCCTCCCCTTCACCAATCAATCCGCTACTTAAAGGCGGATGTAATTTGAGCTCAGTCAATGTGCCTGGTGTTGAAAGCATCCTGCCTGGTTTTCCTAACCTGAAAAAAAGCCCACTAATGTCCAAGCATCTAATTAAAGCTTGAGTCTCACTTGATCACATTCTGGAGCGGTCAATGGGTGTGTTTGTGTGTGTGTGTGTGTGTGTGTGTGTGTGTGTGTGTGTGTGTGTGTGGGGGGGGGTGTAACAGTTTAATTATCTCCCCCCAAAGTGGTTAAAGCTAATATTTAATTAGAAAATAAACACAAAACAGAGGCCTCAGTATCAAATCATGATCAATGAAGCAGAGCGAGGACCTATATTGTAATAAGGGGGGAAACTCCCAGCTTATATTGCCACATAAAAGAATCATAATTAGTCAAACGTAATTAGCAGAACATTACAGAATCACTAGGCTGCACAGCAATGCCTTTCATGCTTGTATGAAGAGAAAGCAAGGAGAAGACAAATCAATGAGCTAAAATTTGAAGGATATGGATAGTGTTTTTACACTGCAAACCTTCCAGTTATTTTAGTGTAACACAATATAGTGCTTGTAACATATAATACTTGTAATATATACAATATCATTGTCATTTTCATTTGTTTCCTTAGTATACAATCAGATTTAAAGGCTTGCACTTGGTAATACCCAATCTGAGTACTGATTTTACTGCCAATAAGGTTTAAAAAAACTAGAAAATGGATTTCCTGCAGAAAATGCTAGTGAATGCTGAAAAGCTTAATTGATAAAGCTAAACTGGATTGCTGGCATAACTGTGTAAGAAGGTGAAGTAGTGAAAATAGTTGGAAAAGTGGGAATGGTTTAAATTAGTATGCATTTCATAGAAAAGTTAGGGTGGAAGTAGCTCAGTCCGTAGGGAATTGAGTTTGGAACTGGAGGGTTGCTGGGTCAAGTCACTGTATGGACAAAAGTACTGGAGAGATGCCAGTTCAGGCACAGACTTTTATCCATAAGACACACCTTTAGAAAAACACAAATGGCAAAGGTGAGACTTGAACTCTCAACCTTCCAGCTGTAGAGCAGTTTCTTTAGCAGTTGAGCTCTCAAGACTCCGAAATGTCATCTCAATATTTCAACTAAGCTTCAACTTCACAGAGTCGCTTCACTTCTGTGAAGCAGGTTTTAGGTAATTTCATGGATAGATAAATGCATTACACTATATAAAAGGGTTTGATTGGTTATCACTTATGTCTTGGAAAGTATCAAGGGGTTTTTCAAGGATTATTTGCACATTAAAGATGTTTTAATGGATTATCTGCATGTTTAAGATTTTTTAAGGGGCAACAAAAGTAAAAAAGACAAGATTGATGAAGGTGAAGTTTCTTCTTTCTCTTTGGATCTTTATGCTAATGAGCCCCAGAGATGGTCCAGTGGGGAAGGACACCGACTGTCAACGAGGAAATGCGGGTTCAAACCCTGCCTCAGGTATGCCACGCGAGAGTGTTTGTGAATACCAGGTGTGGTTTCATTTGTGTCGATTTCAACAACAATTTCAGCTTGCGAATTTCCAACACCAATTTCAGCTTGCGAATTTACGAATTTCCAACTGTGATTTCAACTTACTATATTAACATTTATAGTGGTGGCTCCCTCTAGTGGCAGAGTAGTTATGACAGGAGCAAAGCAGGAGGTAAGGTGACGATCTGGCTGCAATAGAGTGTTCAATTGTGTTAGTGTGTTGTTTAGCAGTGAAAAATACAGTATACTGTAAAAGTTACTTAATTCTGATTCTAATAATTCTATTTAGGTGAGGCCCTACCACATCACGCAACAAATCAGACAGGTACATAATGAAGGTGGTGAGTGTTAGAGAGTTACTTTAAAAGGTCCAAGGTCAGTATAAGTGTGATAAGGAAAAAGACAGATGCTGTGGACAGTCTTCTTAATTAGAAGGTTATTGAACTTATTCAGAATTATATTATAACTAGTGCTGTCAAACGATTAAAATATTTAATCGCGATTAATCGCATTAATGTCATAGTTAACTCACAATTAATCGCAATTAATCGCACATTTTTATCTATTCTAAATGTCCCTAGATTTCTTTTTGTCCCGTTATTTTTTCTCATTTTAATGCTCTTAGCAACATGGAAAAGTGGATCGGCTTGCTTTGTGCTTTTGTCACGCTTTGAAGTGGGGGGGGAGAATTGGCATCAGCTGTGTGCTTGGCCATCAAGTGGTATTTCAGACTGGACGTGCTGCGATGATAGCTCAGTTCACAACGACAAAACACACAGATCACTTTGGTCTTGTCAATGGAACCATTTGGCAACTTTTTAAAAGTAAACCTTCCATTCTGAATCTTATTGGCATCCATTTTGCCGTCTCGCGCTCGCCATCCACTCAAAACGTAACATTAGCCTACTACTCTTTGGCCGGCTTGCAAGCCCAAACAAGTGTGTGCGGTGTGCCTGTTGTTTTGTTTCCGGTCTAGCTAGATCCGGTGTGGTGTTGTAGTTTTTCTAACATTACTAATTGTTGCAACAGCATGTGAAAAAACTACAAAGTTTGCTATGCCAAAAAGAACGTTAATCTCGCCGTTAAAATGGGTTTGCGTTAACGCCGTTAATAACGCGTTTAACTGACAGCACTAATTATAACGTTTCATTTGGAAACAGCTCCATCTTCGAAGTCTCTGCTAAGCTTGCACATACCTTTTATAGTGTGATAAGGTGAAATATTGTACCTTGATCATAACAATAACAATGCTTTCATTATTTGACCACTTAAAAATGCCTTAAAAGAGCTCTAAGACATTCTCTTTATTGTATGCCCACAGCAGTGCAGATTATGGATATGAAGAAAGGACACAGACAGAATCAGGAAATGAGGACATAGAAACAGGAATTGAGGAGTCAGAGGTATTAAATGAGGAGAAAGATACCATACACGTTTGATATGGTCCCCAACAGGAGGCTTCTCCTGTGACGCTTTGAGCTGTACTGGGGGTTGCCTGTTTTCCAGATCAGAGCAATAGCCCCTCCAAATGTCTGTGCCCGTTCCTTGTCCTAGTATAGTATGTTGAAAAACGTGAATAAAAAAGTGATGGTAAAGTCTGTTGAAAAAAGTGATTAAAAAGTCATAGTATAGTATGTCTAAAAAAAAATCATAGTATAGTATATCAAAAATAGTTAAAGTATAGTGGATCGAAAAAGTCATGAAAAAGTCATGGTATATAGTATTTTGAAAAAAGTGATAAAAAAAGTCATAGTATATATAGTACATCAAAAACAATCATAGTATAGTATGTTGAAAAAAGTCATAGTATATTATGTCGGAAAAAAGTGATAAAAAAAGTTGTAGTATGGTACGTCAAAAATAGTCATAGTATTGTATGTCAAGAAAAATGATAAAAAGTCATAGTATGGTTTGTCGAAAAAAAGTCATAGTATAGTATTTTGAAAAAAGTGATAAAAAAGTCATGGAATAGTATGTCGAAAAAAATGATACAAAAGACATAGTATAGTATGTCGAAAAAGTGATGAAAAAGTCAGAGTATAGTATGTCGAAAAAGTGATTAAAAGGTCATGGTAAAGTACAGTATGTCGAAAAAGTGATAAAAAAGTCATAGTTTTGTATACCAAAGGAAGTCTGGAAGAACATGCAAACTCCACAAATACCAACCCAGTCTGAATCAAACCTGGATCTGAATCTGCGGTGTTTACTTGATGCTTTTGGGAGCAGTGTAAACCTCTAAGCCACCATGCCACTAATAAAATGCTTGAAACACAGTCATGGAATAGTATGTTGAAAAAGGCATTAAAAAGTCATAGTATAGTATGTTGAAAAAAGTCAGAGTAAAGTATCTTGACAGAAAGTGATAAATAAGTCATAGTATAGTATGTTAAAAATAGTCATAGTTTAGTATGTTGAAAAAGTGATGAAAAAGTGATGGTAAAGTCATAGTATAGTATATCAAAGAAACTCTGGAAGAACATGCAAACTCCACAAAAAGAGGACCAGGTTTGACTGGGAATCAAACCTGGGTCAGAGTTGACAGTTTGGACTTGCTGGTGCTTTTCAGAGCAATGCAAACCACTAAGCCACCCTGCCACCACTAAAATATTTTGAAAACAGTCATGGATTAGTATGTTGAAAAAAGGCATTAAAAAAGTCAGAGTAAAGTATGTTAACAGAAAGTGTTAAAAAAGTCATAGCATAGTATGTCGAAAAAAGTCATAGTATAGTATATCGAAAAAAGTGATAACAAAGTCATAGTATAGTATTTTGAAAAAAGTGATTAAAAAAGTCATAGTATATATAGTATGTCAAAAAAAGTCATAGTATATATAGTATGTTGAAAAAAGTCATAGTATATTATGTCGAAAAAAAGTGATAAAAATCATAGTATAGTATGTCAAAAAAGAGATGAAAAAGTCATGGAATAGTATGTTGAAAAAAGTGATAAAAAAGTCATAGTATAGTATGTTAAAAATAGTCATAGTTTAGTATGTTGAAAAAGTGATGGTAAAGTCATAGTATAGTATATCAAAGAAAGTCGGGAAGAAAACGCAAACTCCACAAAAAAGGACCAGGTTTGACTAGCCACCATGCCACCAACGAAATCTTTTGAAAACAGTCATGGAATAGTATGTTGAAAAAAGGCATTAAAAACTCATAGTATAGTATGTTGAAAAAAGTCAGAGTAAAGTATCTTGACAGAAAGTGACAAAAAAGTCATAGTAGTATGTCGAAAAAAGTGATAAAAAAAAGTCATAGTATAGTTTGTCTAAAAAAGTCATAGTATAGTATGTTAAAAATAGTCATAGTTTAGTATGTTGAAAAAGTGATGAAAAAGTGATGGTGAGCTGTCGAAAAAAGTCATAGTATAGTATGTCAAAAATAGTTATAGTATAGTGTATCGAAAAAGTGATAAAAAAGTCATAATATAGTATATTGAAAAAAGTGATAAAAAAGTCAAAGTACAGTACGTCAAAAGTAGTCATAGTATATATAGTATGTTGAAAAAAGTCATAGTATATTATGTTGAAAAAAAAGTGATACAAATCATAGTATAGTATATCAAAAAAGAGATGAAAAAGTCATGGAATAGTATGTCGAAAAAAGTGATAAAAAAGTCATAGTATAGTATGTTGAAAAAAGTGATAAAAAAGTCATAGTATAGTATTTTGAAAAAAGTGATAAAAAAGTCATAGTATATATAGTATGTTGAAAAAAGTCATAGTATATTATGTCGAAAAAAAGTGATAAAAATCATAGTATAGTATGTCAAAAAAGTGATAAAAAGTCATAGTATAGTATGTTAAAAATAGTCATAGTTTAGTATGTTGAAAAAGTGATGAAAAAGTGATGGTAAAATCATAGTATAGTATGTTAAAAATAGTCATAGTTTAGTATATTGAAAAAGTGATGAAAAAGTGATGGTGAGCTGTCGAAAAAAGTCATAGTATAGTATGTCAAAAATAGTTATAGTATAGTGTATCGAAAAAGTGATAAAAAAAAGTCATAATATAGTATATCGAAAAAAGTGATAAAAAAGTCATAGTACAGTACGTCAAAAGTAGTCATAGTATAGTATGTTGAAAAAGTGATGAAAAAGACATGGTATAGTTTGTCTACAAAAGTCATATATGTGGGCTGCAACATCTTCTAATAGCTGAAGGTTTTGTGAATAGTTTAAAGTTTGAATTACGTCTGTAGGTGAAAGTATGTGGGAGGAGAAGTGGAAGAAGCCTGAAGAGGATTTAAATATTGCTCCATTGACTTACAATGTAAAAAGAAAAAAGCTTAATATTTTAAAAAGTATAAATGGTGGAGTAAAATTTAATACAAGCACAAATGTCCCTAAAGAGCTGAGCATGGTTTTTGTAACTGAAAGTATGTAAAAGTCGTAGGCAACCAAAAATCGTACGGAAGAATCAGATAACAATACCGTGAATGCTGATTCAGCAGCATTCACACAATAACCTGTATGTGGATATTTATTGAGGAACATCCCACCTCAGGCTAAGTATACAGACATGCTGTAATTCTGTTGCTTAATAAGCATCCAGGACCTGGCTCTCTGCATGTAAGTGTGTGTCAGGGTGTATGACGCAACCTCAAGTGTTGAGATCTTATCTCATAAAGAGGCTTATAAATGTACAACTATCTCATGTCACATAAAGAAGGCCACTGATTTATTCCTATTGATCAACTGCTGGGGGCCACGACAGCCTTGTAACGGAGATCAACACTCCCTCACAGCCAAGGCAGTCTGGCTGCACTGAGACATATGCACACAAGTCGTCTGCTGGACTATGCAGATTAAAATGGAAATTATGCATGCTTTATCACGCTTTACTTGAAAGTAACTCCATGAGAAGAAATACAACGTGTATTGCAGAAAGACAGACAGGTGGACATACAGAAAGGCATGAATATTGCAAGAGGAAAGTGCACGAGCATTCCATCCCCAACTTTGGCAAGCTTTTAAAAAATAAGTAAACTGACACCCAAGTTTACTAAGTGACTGTGACATCACAGCTGACCAGTGCTAGGCAATGACCCTCAACCTGTCTCTGTATGGTGCCCCAGAGGTGTCATAAAACCCGGGCAGGGAGCTTTGCTTGCGATGACAGAGTGCCAGGCGCTCTCCCACCAGGACCTAATTTCCCCCTGTGAAAATGGATAGCACGTCCATAGCGTAGCTTAGTTTAAAATGCAAAATGTGGACATTATCTGGCATGGAGATTCAGCGGCATCCATCACGCTATGCTAATGCAGCCCAGTGGTTAAGATATTCTAATGTAAGCCACCCTGGAGATGTAGAGGAATTAACACAAACAGAGCAGGGCGGCGGGAACACAGAGGGGTCAGGAGATAGGACAGGGGAGCTACTCCTGAGACAGGCGCTGCCACACACACACACACACACACACACACACACACACACAGTCATATATAAACAGTCAAATTGATAGCAGGAATATTCAAAGAGAGCATAAAAGCTATTATGAATCAGTATTTAAACCCACCACCCAGAACCCAGATGCACACACAGTAATTGTCTGACAGCATCGACTACATGCTCCCATATCCGACTCATTCAGACTTTTTCTCCCTGCTGGAGTAATGTTTCCATTCACATTACAGCTGCAGGAGCAGGGAGCTTGTTTTCTGCATCCTGCAGGCTATTTGGAGGCCTGTGCAGAGTCCCAGCAGAGTTCCTCTTCTCAGCTTAGCTGTGCTTATGAAAGCCCTGTCCCACTCCCCTGCTCTGCCTGCCAGAGCTGTAAGGGAAGGCATTATTATCATTATATTAATGTGACATTAATTGCTTTTACTTTTTCACTCCATTAAGTGTGCTCTATCTCTTTGGGAGCCTGGCCAGATGGTTTATCACTTCCCGTGCTGTTGGTAGCACCATTAATGGGCTAAGACACTGGGCTATAAAATAATTGTGCGGCAGTGTTGGAAATGTTCATCGCGCTAATTGAAAAGTAATTGTGGAGGTATAGTGCAACTGTCACGCCATAAAAGCCTGTCAAAGGAGAGGAGGAGGGCTTTCTAGTAAAAAAGGCAATTGTTTGCAGTCATACACTACAGCAAGTGGTCAGCAATGGTGGATCAGCCTTTATGCTAAATGTTAACAGGGGCAATGATCCATTGAAAACATGACTCTTTTATTTTCTACCACCTCACATATTAATGTAATAAATACATCACATCATCATTTTATACTGTGGTGATTTACATTATCTTGGTGTTTTGTTATGTCTGTAAACCCTGTCTACATATTGTAAAATTAACACTGTGAGCAGGAGTATATGAGTCAATTAAATGAGTAAAATGACAATGCAGGTCCTGTGATATGACATTGGAGTGCCAGTAATGTCTTAACATTAACATTTGAAGAATAAACTGCAGTAATAGGAAAGTGGCGTAAGATTAAACCAGATGTATTATAGCAGAGATCTCAAACTGAGAAACCTAACTATTGGTTAAAAAAAAGGAAGCATGCAAAGCAGTGAGACTGAATCAATGACTCTGGACACCAAAGCCTCATAGGTTCTTGCCTCAGATAAACTATTTGGTGCATCCCTGATTTTCCACGATACTAAATATCTTGATGAGATATAAATCAGAATTACAATTTCAATAACCACAGTGCCATCAGTAATGATATGATTTACTTCTAATGAACTTTAGATATTACATTGCAGAACCAAGAGAATTACATCGTTAAAGTCTTAATGTAACATTATAAAATGTCATTAAGCTAGCAATTAATCAGCTTGAAAAATAAAAAAGGAAGTTTTACTGCTCCAAAAACCTATAGTTTTCTAATTTCTTCGCAATACTGAGTGTGTTGAGAAACAAAACCATGCAGATTTTTCTGTAAGAATGTTATGAAGTTGTTGACAACAACCAGAGCAAAAACTCAAAGTGCATAAATCAAATTCCATGCATTCAAAACCAAGCGTCATAAACATTTGTAGTAGTTTTCCTGAAACTCAGAGCTGTGGGACATGTGTGGATGCAGCTTAGCGAGAGTCCATAGTTTGTGCCTGTCGCTTTATTGATGAAAGCTTGTTGTTTGAGGTGACGCTGTGGGTTAACGGAAGGGCCGGTGGGCGTTCGTTTAAGCCGTCATTACTAAAACAAAGCAGCCTCTCGCTGCTTATCAGCCCCTCATCGACTCCCCTTCTAGCCCCTGT